>NC_080168.1:125074006-125094006 GCF_950295315.1 Erinaceus europaeus | reverse complement strand
ATCTAGGGACATATGTGTGTGTGTTTATGTTTTTCTATTTATATCTACTTTTATAGAGATTTATGTCTATAGAAATGTTTGTAGGTTTATGGATACGTGTGCACATAAGCTCTCTCTCACAGAAACTGGTGTATATCTAGGTTATGGGACTTTGTTAGAAAGTGAACTACCTGAGATGAAATTAGAGTGTACTATTAAAGGAAAGGTCTTACCGGAGTAATGAAGCTGAAGGGTTGTCATTCCACACGTGAAGTCTCTGGATACATTCTGAGGTGAAGCATGTTGAGGTAGCAATCGTTGCTTTGGTTAGGTTGTGATCGGCAGATGCAATGTTATTTGGTTTGGATTGGGAGATGCATACGGGAAAGTGGGCCCTATCCAAGGGTTCCAGGACTGGGGGAAGTAGGGGCTCTATAGTGAAGATGTGAGGTTCCTGCTGTCTTAGGGTTCAAAAAGACACTCAATAGTTAATATTATCATCACATTATTTGTTAATTGGGTTAACTTTGAAAAGTCCCTTTGTTATGGTTTGCTGGACAGTACCCAGTATCTTGTATATAGCTGTGCTATTGGAAGCTTCTAATCTACTTGGTCTAGGCTTTTGAGAGAGTCCGCATATCAAATACATAGCCTATATATTAAAAAGATTCAGTTTGTCTTTTGAGAAACTTTGAGACATACAATTGATTTCCCCCTCTCATATTAATTAGCTACTGATTTTTATGTCTACATTTTGCTAGGAGTGTACATAAACACCATTCCCACCACCAAAGGACTGTGACCCATCCCTCCCACCCACTCCCACCCCCCACTGGCCCAGGAAGCTACATGCCTACCCCTCACCACTGGGTTTTTACTTTGGTGCCCTACTTACAATTTGATCAGGTCCTGCTTTTAGTTTCCCTTTCAGATCTTCTTAGTCAGCTTCTGTTGATGAGTGGGATCATCCCATACTCATCTTTATCTTTCTGACTTAGTTCACTTAACATAATTCCTTCTAGCTCTGTCCAAGATGGGTCAGAGAAGGTGAAAGCAGGACTACACTAGAGTTTGCAGTGAGTACCTCCCTAACACTTCCTCTCCACTATTCCAAGCTTGGGATCCATGATTGCTCAACAAATTGTTTGGCTTCGTATGTTAACTCTCTTTTCAATCACCAGGTTCCAGATGCCACCAGGATGCTGGCTAGGCTTCCCTGGATTGAAGACCCCACCAATGTGTCCTGGAGCTCAGCTTCCCCAGAGTCACACCCTACTAGGGAAAGAGAGAGGCAGACTGGGGGTATGGACCGACCAGTCAACGCCCATGTTCAGCGGGGAAGCAATTACAGAAGCCAGACCTTCTACCTTCTGCATCCCTCAACGACCCTGGGTCCATGCTCCCAGAGGGATAGAGAATGGGAAAGCTATCAGGGGAGGGGGTGGGTTATGGGGATTGGGTGTTGGGAATTGTGTGGAGTTGTACCCCTCCTACCTTATGCTTTTGTTCACTAATCCTTTCTTAAATAAAAAATTAAAAAAAAAATGTTTGTAGCTAAATAAACTTATCTATGTGTTTTCTGTGTTTGTATTTGTTTACCTCCAAAGAAACAGAACCAATAAGGTGTGGGAAGAGGAGAGAGAGAAAGAGAGAGAGAGAGAGAGATTTACTTTAAGGAATTGGCTTAAATAATAATAGAAGGGGCATAGGAGATAGCATAATGGTTATACCGAGAGAATCTCATGCCTGAGGCTCTAAAGTCCCAGGTCCAATTCCCTGTGCCAACAGGAGCCAGAGCCGAGCAGTGCTCTGGTTAAAAATAAATTAATAATAATAATGGAGGACTGTAGAATCCAAAATTACATATATATATATATATATATATATATATATATATATATTATATATATAGACCAGCAGACTTGCGTGCTCAGGGAAGAGTTGCAGTTCAAGTTCAAAGGGAGTCTGCTAGCACAGTTCATTCCTGTTCTGCTAAAGCCTTCAACTGATTAAGCAATGCCCACCATGTGCCTCTATGGAGAGTCATCTGTTTGATCCAAAGATCCTCAGGTGGGGGACCAGGTAGTGGTGCACCTGGTTAAGCACACATATTACAGTATGTGAGGAATTAGTTCAAGCCCCTGGTCCCCACCTGCAGGGAGAAGGCTTCACAAGTGGTGAAGCAGGGCTGCAGGTGTCTCTCTGTCTCTCCCTCTCTACCTCTCAATTTCTCTCCAATAATAAATTTTTAAAAAGAGTTATTCAGATTCAGTATCAGTCTCATCTAAGGACTAAAACCACTTTCACAGAAATATCCAGATAATGTTTGACATGACCTCTGAACACCAGGGCCCAGTCAAGTTGACATATAAAAGTAATCACTAACCACTTCCTCGACATGTCTTTCTGTAAAACTTAAACAGGAAGCTTTAAAGAACTCATGACCAACAAATAAAGTTGCTAAATGGGGTCTTTAGCCAAGAAGAAGCCCACTGAACTAGCGTTAAGATTCTAGGAAGGTGGCCAGTAATGGCAGGGAATGGAGCCCAATCTTCCATCCGGTCCTCTTCCACACACTTCACCCAACCAGGGGACAGACACACAGCTGCCCCAAAGGCAGAAGGGGAACTAAATCTATGTGAATTCGGAGAGGCAGTGTGTAAATACGATCATTGGGAACTGCGGTGACTTCTTCTCCAGAGAGACAGCTTTCAGTGCAGTCACCTAATTGCTCCTCTTGCTTTGACCCTCTCCAGCAATGGTCCTCACTGTGTGCTCTAGCAAACCTGCCCAATGCCAGTGTGTTAAAACCAGAAGCTTCAAGCCAGGCATGTAGGAGCAAGTCAGCTTCCCAGAGCTGAGCTGGCCAGCAGGACTCTGGTTAACCCCCACTGGCCTGCAGCCCTTGGGAAGGAGGCTTGGGGAAAAGCTTTCTCCCCTGGAAGGGTACTGTCTTGCCTAATGCTGACAGTGAGCGCGGCCTGTTAGGAATGATGGAGGTGGTGTTTCAACACAGCAGGCTTCTGATGTGAGACTCAGGGATGAAAGGAGGACAATATGAAAACAGCAGGTGAGAATGGATGTATCACACAGGGAAAAGATGTTGGAGGAATATTGAGGGATATTAATTCTCCCCAGGCTCCCTTGAGTTCAGTAGCTTCCGTGAAAGGAAAGTTCGGCTCTTGAATTTAAGCCCAGGCTTCTAACAACTAACCAAGCACCATCTGCTTCAGAGCAAAAGGCAGACCTGCTTGCCAGCCAGTGATGTTTTCTTCAATGACCCGTCTCTCTTCTGGGGCCTCGCTGAGCTGTCTTGTGTGGACACGTTCAGGGAATCTCATGCCTCCTAAGCAACGCTTTTTGCAGGGCTAGGCTAGTCCTGAGGGCAAGGCAGCATTTGCCCAGTGGACTCTGGGTAATTTACACTTTTCTCAAATCTTGAAACAAGCAACAGAAGCAGCGCGTCTCTGGGACTCTGGGATCTGGGAAATGTTTCTTAATGATATGAACCTGGAGAGGCTGCTGAACGTAACATCTGGGGGCAATGTGTCAGCCCCTGCCCGTGATAAATCTTTTACAAGTAGAAAGGCTAGGACTGTGTACCTCCACACCAAGCTCATTCTCATGGCAATAATGAGGACAAATGAAAAGCAAACACTCTGAAGGAATGTGAATTACCCTTCTCCTGAAGAGACGGAGCTCAGGGACACGACCTGGGGATTATGGATAATCCTTAAAGTAATGTATTTATAATAAATAATCCTTGAAATAATATATCTATAAATATATTTCAGTATATATAAATATATATGCATATATCTCAGCTGAGCTGAGATGGCTCAGCTGGAAAGACTCCCCCTTTGCCGTGCCTGGCACTTGGGCTGGAGCCCCCAGCCCCCATGGCACAGGGGGGCAAGGTTTAATGTTGCCATCTCTCCGGCTCCCTCTTTCCTTTAAGTAACTAGCTTCAGTCTTCTGGGGTGGGTCTTCTTTTTATTTTTCTTCACTCTTTTATTTTTATTTATTTATTACTGGATAGAGACAGAAAGAAATTGAGAGGGGAGGAGGAGATAGAGGGGGAGAGAGACAGAGAGACACCTGCAGCCCTGCTTCAGCACTCACAAAGCTTTCCCCTGCAGATGGGTAATGTGAGCGCTTAACCAGATGCGCCACCACCTGGCCCCTCTGGCTTGGGTCTTTTGATTGATTTTCCTTAGTGTTTGAACAGCTAGCTGTTTCTCTAAGCCAAGTTCCCGACTCCCTGAACATGGCAACTCGCTTGAGTCCACTGAGGATTTCTCCTCACTTGATAACAGACATGTGAGCAAGCTTATTTCATGATGCCTCTTCTGCTCGTCCCTAGAGAACCTTCTCCAGTCTCGTGGATTCAATCGTCATCTCTAGTCAAAGGACTTCCCAGTCCATATCTCTCTTTGGAGGTCCAAATTCCCTTCCAGACTGACAGCTGACTCTTTCAGCATCTCCACGAATTTTTAGGATGTCTCCAACAGCATGTCCAATACCAAGTTTTCTCTCTTGGTGTTTTCAGTTCATTTGATTCCCTACTCTGTGTGGATCCATGTTACGTAAAGCACAGCTAGTTGTCTTTCATTTCTATATCTCTACCCGCACGTCTGCTCCATCACTAGCTCGCACTGGCTTTACACTATAAAACTGTTTTTAGTGTATCTGTTGCTTCTTACTCTTACTATTATTTTACCATAACCCACGTTCTTAGAATAGCCTTGGTTTTCCATATATATAGTTCAAGCCTTTAATTTATTTTCTTTTTAAATTTTTATTCATAAAAATGAAACACTGACAAAACCAGAGAATAAGAGGGGTACAACTCCACACAATTCCCGCCACCAGAACTCCGTATCCCTGATGGTTTTCCTATTCTTTATCCTTCTGGGAGTATGGACACAGGGTCATAATGGGGTGCAGAAGGTGGAACGTCTGGCTTCTGTAATTGCTTCCCTGCTAAACATAGACATTGACAGGCTGATCCATACTCCCAGCCTGCTTCTCTCTTTCCCTAGTGGGGCAGGGATCTGGAGAAACAGGGCTCCAGGACACATTGGTGGGGTTGTCTGTCCAGGGAGTTCCAGTTGGCATCATGGTAGCATCTGGAACCTGGTGGCTGAAAAAAAAAAAAAGAGCAAACAAATTGTTGACTAATCATGAACCTAAAGGCTGGAATAGTGCAGATGAAGATTTGGGGGTCTCTGTTTTGAAGATAATAGGGCCTATTTTTCTTACATCCCAAAGGGCCTGTGACTATACTAGTTTTTGCCTGAGCTAGACATCTGATATGCAGGTGGACCCAAGTTATTGTCTGGGGAGATGATGTCATGGCTGGAAAAAGGGCTAGAAAGCTGGATCAGGGAAGTGAGTAGCTCCCAAATATAGGAGATTTGTACAATGTTGAGTGTAGACCCCATCAATATGGCCCGTATTCAGCTTTAGAAGCCTATGCGACCTCTGCAACCCTGTGAGTCCAAGCTCGTGTTCTGTGGTTATGAGTAGAAACATTTTGAGCTGCCCCAGTTTCAGGACCCATCTTCCTCAGGTGTGGCATACAGCATCCTATCCAACTTCTGGTTATTGTAGAGCTGATTTTTCTCCCTTCTTCCCTAACTTTATTTATTTATTTAACATTGATCCCAGGCTTATTTCTGGAACACAATGAATCCACCCCTCCAGGTGACCATCTATTTTTTTTTCCTTTTACTTTATAAGGCAGAGAGAAATTAAGAGGGTAGGGGAGACAGAGAAGGAGAAAGAATGACATCCGCAGCACTGCCTCACTGCTTGTGAAGCTTCCACCCAGCAAGTACGGACCAGGAGCTAGGGGAACATATCCTTGTGCTTTGTGATGTGAACTCATGGGCATGCACCACTGCCCAGGCCCTTCCTTAATTTTATCTAAGACTGTATGCACAGCAACAAGAAGAATCCACCTAGCATGCCCAAACCCTTCATCATATACAGAACTGAGTGCCAACTCACTTACCCAGGCCTCTCTTTGACTTTCCTCCTCAGTCCTCTCTCTCTTTCCCTTTATGCTCTTGTAATCTACTTTAATTCCTCGCATCTTCCATGCTAGTTCTAGCTCTCTACCTCTGTGGGAGTTCTTGCTTCAATCTGGAGCATTCATTCCACCCTTCTTCACAGACATAATTATGTCTGACTCATCTCTAATACTCAGCTCAGGCATTATCTGTTCCAGGAAACCTCTTGTGAACTCCCAGAACTGAAAAAGTACTGGACTCTATCATTCCCTATACCACACTGAAGATATCTGTTACTATCCCTTGCACTTCCACTTCTCTCACTGGATTGTTAAGACTGAAAAGAAACTAAAAAACAAAAAAACAAACAAACAAAAACTTTACACCCCAAGTGTCTAGAACAAAATGGCAGTTGGCATTCATTGTGTCTCGTCCTGAATTCCTATTTTATTTTTATTTTTTATATATAGTTTAGGTCTTTGTCTATAGAATATTAATTCTACCAAAGTTGTTCTTCCATTCACTAAAGGACACGAAAATCTGGATTGATCATACATGAAGCATCCATAGCTAAGGATATCTGAGTATTTTCAACACACCACTCTTAAAAGTCAGCTGTCTGGGAGTCGGGCTGTAGCGCAGCGGGTTAAGCGCAGGTGGCGCAAAGCACAAGGACCGGCATAAGGATCCCGGTTCGAACACCGGCTCCCCACCTGGAGGGGAGTCGCTTCACAGGCGGTGAAGCAGGTCTGCAGGTGTCTATCTTTCTCTCCTCCTCTCTGTCTTCCCCTCCCTCTCTCCATTTCTCTCTGTCCTATCCAACAACAACAACAACAATAACTACAACAGTAAAAACAACAAGGGAAACAAAAGGGAAAAAAATAAATATAAAATATAAAAAATAAAATAAAATAAAAAAATAAGTCAGCTGTCTTTCTTCATAGCTCACAAAGTCAACTTCTCTGAAACCACCGGCATCCATGTCAAGTAGCCTTTTGGGATTCAGGTGGTGAGGCTGACGCATTTCCTCATCTGTCAAGTGGCAATACCAAATTGAACAGCA
Organism: Erinaceus europaeus; assembly: GCF_950295315.1. Classification (NCBI taxonomy): domain Eukaryota; kingdom Metazoa; phylum Chordata; class Mammalia; order Eulipotyphla; family Erinaceidae; genus Erinaceus; species Erinaceus europaeus. The sequence continues at coordinate 125,086,950 of NC_080168.1, read as the reverse complement.
GGGCTGGGGAGACAGCAGGGTTATCCACGAGACTTTCATGTCTGGTTCACCCAGGGTCCCTAGGTTCAAACCCTAGCACCACCATAAGCCAGAGCTGAGCAACGCCCTGATTAAAACAAGCAAACAAACAAGCAATTACAAAGCAATCACCTACATAAAAGACATGACATGAAGTCTGCATTTAAGAGTTTAACATATCAGTTTAAATATCACTATTTAAGAGTTTGTAAGTACTGTGACAACCCTTGTCCATTGCTTTTGTCCGTGGCGTCCAACCACTGAGCTGAAGCTGTTTTCCTGCATAATTCTCTCAGCATTCTTACTTAGCAGTATTTTTTGTTGGGTTTTTTTTGGGGGGGGGTTGTTGTTTGTTTGTTTGTTTTGCCTCCATCTTCAATTAATTTCTATCTTTTCACCATCAGACTCTTTTTAAAAATTTTTATATTTATTTATTTTCCATTTTGTTGCCCTTGTTGTTTAACATTGTTGTGGTTATTGATGCCACTGTTATTAGATAGGACGGAGAGAAATGGAGAGAGGAGGGGAAGACAGAGAGGGGGAGAGAAAGACAGACACCTGCAGACCTGCCTCACCACCTGTGAAGCGACTCCCCTGCAGGTGGGGAGCCGGGGGCTCGAACCGGGATGCTTAGGCCAGTCCCTGCACTTTGCGCCACCTGCGTTTAACCCACTGCACCACCGCCCGCCTCCCAACCATCAGACTCTTTTATGGAGGCCTGCTGTGTAGTTTTGTGACCCCATCCCTCCTGCTCCCACCAAACACTACAATTCTCAACGGGGAAAACATTTTCCTCTTCATCTCCCAATCTGAAAGTAACTATTGACATGTAAGAGGAAATCAAAAGTCTCTATGAAATGAACTAGTGATTAAATTTACCCAAGACTCAGATGCAAAACAGAAATAAATATCTAGTATATATATGTATATGTATATGTATATGTATATGTATATGTATATGTATATGTATATGTATATGTATATGTATATGTATATGTATATATTAAAAAAACAAGTCAGATATTGAGAGAAATATTTGAAAAAGAACTGCTTGGTGGTCATTTTTTTTTCTTTTTCTCTTTTTCTTTCTATTGTATTTGCTAGGACAGACAAATATTGAGAGTGGAGGGGAGATACAAGAGAATAGCGGAGGATGGAAGCCTGCAGACCTGATGCATCCCCTCTGAAGATGGGGAGCAGGCGCTTGAACCAGGGTCTCTGCACATGGCAATGTGTGAACTCAACCAGTGTCTACCCCTCCAACCTCCCTCTCTCTCTCCCTCTTTATTTCCTTCTTCCCTCTAAATTTCTCTCCTATCAAATAAAATAAAGTTTAAAAAAAGCATCAAATATTGGGAGTCGGGCAGTAGCACAGTGGGTTAAACCCACGTGGCACAAAGCGCAAGGATCGGTGGAAGGATCCCACTTTGAGCCCCTGGCTCCTCACATGCAGGGGAGTCGCTTCACAGGCGGTGAAGCAAGTCTGCAGGTGTCTGTCTTTCTCTCCCCCTCTCTGTCTTCCTCTCCTCTCTCCATTTCTCTCTATCCTATCCAAAAATGATGACATCAATAATACCAACAATAATAATTTCAACAACAATAAAAAATCATCAAATATTCAAAAAAAGAAGAAAAAGGGTCGGGCGTTGGCACACCTGGTTAAGTACACATAGTACGGGAGTCGGGCTGTAGTGCAGCGGGCTAAGCGCAGGTGGCGCAAAGCACAAGGACCGGCATAAGGATCCCGGTTCGAACCCCGGCTCCCCACCTGCAGGGGAGTCGCTTCCCAGGCGGTGAAGCAGGTCTGCAGGTGTCTGTCTTTCTCCCCTCCTCTCTGTCTTCCCCTCCCTCTCTCCATTTCTCTCTGTTCTATGCAACAACGACAACAACAATAATAACTACAACAATAAAACAACAAGGGCAACAAAAGGAAATAAATAAAATAAAAAAAAGTACACATAGTACTATAGGCAAGGATATGCACAAGGACCCAGGTTCAAGCCCCCAGCCCCCACCTGCAGTGGGGATGCTTCACGTGTGGTGAAACAGGTGTCTATATTTCTCTTCCTCTCTCTATCTCCCTTACTCCCTCAGTTTCTCTCTGTCCTATAGAATGAAAGGAAAAAAAAATAGCTGCGGGAAGTGATGGACTTGTAGTGCTTACACCGAGCCCCAGCGATTGATAGCAAAAAATGAATGCAGGAGGAGGAGTAGGAGGAGAAGAAGAAAGAAAGAAAGAAAGAAAGAAAGAAAGAAAGAGAGAAAGAGAGAGAGAGGGAGGGAGGGAGGGAGAGAGAGAGAGAAAGAAAGATAGAAAGAAAGAAAGAAAGAAAGAAAGAAAGGAAGAAAGAAAGAAAGAAAAAAAGGAGGAGGCAAGATATCACAGCACCAAAGCTTCCTCCAGCCCTTGGGAAGCTGGCTGGGTCCTGGGTTCTTTCTACATGACAAGCAGGCGCACTGTCCAGGTGAACTGTCTTGCAGGCCCAGTAATTGGATAATGAATTTGGATGCGTTTAGCTTCAGGTTACACATTTCCAAACTGACGTTGGATACGAACATGCAGATATTCATTATCTCATCTGACAGGAGTTCAGAGCAGGTGTTTCTGTTTTTCTTCCTTTTCTGCAGTGGCTCCAAGGCTGTTGGTTCTTATTCAAAAGGTTTTGGGGTTGGCTGAGAAATCCCAGGCATCACTTCTCACACAGAGGGCAAAACATTTGTGTTCCTGTTGTGACGGACAATATTTCCCAGGGTCCCAAGTCACTTGTAGATTCACGAAAACCCCAGGAATTTGGTACTTGGAAAAGGAGACCAGCTACTTTGCTCTTGGCATCTTCCTATAGCAGGGTCTGTTCGCAGTGAGCTTGGGGGCTTAGCTTTGGGGTGGGCTTTATAAGTCTGCTAAAATGTGTTTAAGAAAAGCAGTGCGATTTTGTTTCAGTATCAGGAGTAAGAGCACAAGCTTGGTCTCTGGCTGTATCTTCTCTCTCTCTCTCTCTCTCTCTCTCTCTCCTTCAGGCTTATCACTGGTGCTTGGTGCCAGCAGTAGGAATCCACTACCATTTGTTTATATTTTATTGGACAGAATAGAGAGAAATTGAAAGATGAGGGGGAGACAGAGAGGAACAGAGAAAGAGAGACACCTGCAGACCCCTTCAGGTGAGGAGCGGGGACCCCGACCCACCTGTGGATCCTTGCATTTACTACTATGTGCGCTTAACTGGGTGCACCACTGCCTGGCCCCCCAACACGTTATTTTTCTTTTTTATTTTTATCCATACCATCCTGCTAAGTGTTCTGATGTTTCCCATCAATAACCTAACTGATTCTCATCAATAATGATTAATAATATTTGGTTCACTATGCAAGTCATGCCAAAGGAACCTCTCTAAATCTCTGATTTGGAAGACTTCAGAACTAGGGGGTGGGGGGGGGGGGGGCTTGAAAATTTTACCTAAACACTGGAACAGGAGCCTAGGGATTTCCTAGAATAAATCAGTTCCTCGTTCTGATGGACTTGCTGTTTGACTTCCAGATGTATCCAGAACCTTTGCACATATCAATTTATTTCTTCATTTATTTAATTTTATTTTCCCTTTTGTTGCCCTTGTTGTTTTTATTGTTGTTATCATTATTGTTGTTGTTGTTACTGATGTCATCATTATTAGATAGGACAGAGAGAAATGGAGAGAGGAGAGGAAGACAGAGTGGGGGAGAGATAGACAGACAACTGCAGACCTGCTTCACCGCTTGTAAACCAACTCCTCTGCAGGTGGGGAGCTAGGGGCTCAAACCAGGATCTTATCCATTAATTTTTTTATTCAATTTTTAATTCACTCGGTTCATGTCAATCTCCATAACTACTAAATGGACATGAGTCTGTTTCACAGAAATGTCGAAGAGAGCATGATATGGATCAAATTCTGATGACTTCTTATTTTATTCTATTTATTTATTTTAGAAGCAACTATTTTAGTTCTTTACAAGAGCTGAGTTAACAAGATAGAGTTCAAGTTCCAGAGTCACGGTAGCTTTAGACCTAAAACTGGTCCACTGTATCGTAAACTTAAAATACTTTTTTTTTTTTTAGTGATTTAATAATGATGGACAAGATTGTGGGTTAAGAGGGGTACAATTCCCACCACCTTCTAACAATCATGTTTTAAAATCCATTAGAATTATTTTTGGGGGGTAGTGGGACAGGAGGCTCAAACCGGGTTAAGCCCACATAGTATGAAGCACTAGGACCCGTTCAAGGATCCCGGTTTGAGTCCCTGGCTCCCCACCTGCAAAAGTCGCTTCACAAGCAGTGAAGCAGGTCCACAGATGTTTTTCCCTCTCCCTCTCTGTCTTCCCTCCCTTTTTCAATTTCTCTCTGTCCTACCCCAAAAAAAAAAAAAAGTTAAAAAAGTGGCCACATGAGCAGTGGATTCATAGTTCAGGCACCCAGCCCCAAGGATAACCCTGGAGATCAAAATAATAATAATAATAATAATAATAATAATAATAATAATTTTTATTTTGTTCTTTTTTTTTTTTTACTCAATCCATCCATTCAATCATTTTGCCTTAGTAAAAATAGACCGAGTCTACCTCCTTCCATCTGCTTGCAGTGGAAAACATTCAACCCATATCTCATGGAGGTCAGAACCTTTTAATATGTGTAGGAATTGAAAACAAATGCTATGGGAAGATGGTGGAAGTTTAAAGTTTTCAATTGTTTCATACACAGGAGTAGAGTAGGAACTGGGCGCTGGTTCAGCCAGCTGAGCATACATGTTACAATGTGCAAACACTGGGGTTCAAACACTTGTTCCTCATATGGAGGGGGAAATTTCAGTAAACTGTGAAGCAGTGCCATAAGTCAGTCTCTCTCTCTCTCTCTCTCTCTCTCTCTCTCTCTCTCTCTCCCTTCCTCCCTCCCTCCCTGCCTCCCTCCGTCTTCCCTTCCCTCCCTTCTTAGCTCTCCCTTCTTTTTAAATTTCTCTCTGTCTCTATCCAGTGAATGATGATAATAAAAATCAGTAGGACAGCTGTAGCTTGCTCTGAAACTGTTGAGTCTTATTTCTTTGACTTTTGATGAGTTGTGCAAGAGGTCAGGACCGAGTTAAGTGCACTTAGTACTAAGTTCAAGGACCCACTTAAGAAAGCAGGTCTACAGATAGCTCTTTCTTTCTCTCTCCCTCTCCATTTTCCCTTACCCCTTTCAATTTCTCTTTCCAATAAAAGGGGGAAAATGGCCTCCAGGAGCAGTGGATTCCTAGTGCTGGGAGTGAACCCAAGTGATAACCCGGGAGGAAAAAGAAAGGAAGAAAGAAAGAAAGAAAGAAAGAAACAGAGAAAAGGAAAGAAAGAGAGAGAGAGAGAAAGAAGGAAAGAAAGAAAGAAAGAAAGAAAGAAAGAAAGAAAGAAAGAAAGAAAGAGAGAAAGAAAGAGGAGAAAAACACCTGCAGCACTGCTTCACTACTCGTGAAGCTCCACCCCTGCAAGTAGGGACCAAGGACTTGAACCTGGGTCCTTACCTTTGGTAACATGTGCTCAATCTGGTGATCCACTGCCTGGTCCTGGATCAAAATATTTTTTAAATCATTTTTCAGTTCAAACATCCAAGACTCCTTGAACAGCCACATATTATACCTTCACTATCCATTTTAAAAGATTCCATAATTTGAATCCTTCAATAGACCCGTCCTAAAAAGTGTCCTTGGATGTATCTTGGGCAATGCTTCTGTTCAGTACCTTCCAAGGGAGAGTGGTGATTACTTCTAGAAAACTATGTATGACTTCTACAAGTCCACCAGTATATGAGATGAGTCAGAAATGTAAGAAAGTGGACATCTGAGCAGTGGAACAGAAACCTCTTGTCTATCTTCGAATTTGTTTTGCTTTATATATATTTTTTCTTTCTATTTTATTTTATTTATAAAAAGGAAACACTGAAAGAAATCATAGGATAAGAGGGGTACAACTCTACACAGTTCCCACCACCAGAACTCCGTATCCCATCCCTCCCCTAATAGCTGTCCTGTTTTTTATCCCTCTGGGAGTATGGACCCAGGGTCATTGTGGGGTGCAGAAGGTGGAAGGTCTGGCTTCTATAATTGCAGACACCAAGTTGGAGATGCTACCCTGACGCCAACCTGACTTCTCTGGACAGACGACCTCACTAGCATATCCTGGAGCCCTGCTTCCCCAGAGCCCTGCCCCACTAGGGAAAGAGAGAAACAGGCTGGGGTTATGGATCCACCTGCCAACGCCCTTGTCCAGCAGAGAAGCAATTACAGAAGCCAGACCTTCCACCTTCTGCATCCCATAATGACCCTGGGGTCCATACTCCCAGAGGGATAAAGAATAGGGAAACATCCAATGGAGGGGATGGGATATGGAACTCTGGTGGTGGGAATTGTGTGGAATTGTACCTCTCTTATCCCATAATCTTGTTGATCATTATTAAATCACTAATAAAAAAAATAAACCGAAAATTTTCAGAGAAAGAAAAACAAACACACACTTTCATTCTATACTTATGGCTCCTGAACTGAAATCAAAGCTCTAAAGTGAATTCCTGAGCTCAGAATACGATGCAGACATGAACTCTTGCTCTTTGAGAACAATAGTTCCTCAGTGACAGTTCATGTATTTAACATGCCAAGTGGACTTCGGGACCTCGATCTCAGGGATATAGCCAGGGGAGTGTCTCTATACTGTAAAACTATACTGTAAAAGTATAAAACTATACTGAGCAGTGTCTGTTTCTCTTCCCAGTGTTACTCTGATGCTTTGCTGAGTTCAGGAGTCACTGCTGTTGTCTGTCCATGCAGTGTGCAAATTTTCTTTAGAACATCAAAGACCAGTTTTGTTTTTGTTTTTGTTTTTAATGGTGTCAAAGTTAGGTCTGATCTTTCCATTCCCACCCCACCCCACCCTGTCATTTCAGCCAACCAGTCCTCTCTCTCAGCTCATTCTGGACTGGACCTACGAAATGTTTCCTGATCTAAGTTCAGAACTTGATGTTTATGCTCCTTTCCATTCCATCTGCTGATTTGGGGTGCTGCTTCTAGGTTGCTCATTTCATGGTAAATCTTTTTATCTTAATGTTTACTTATTTTGGATAAAGACAAAGAGAGATTGAAAGAGTAGGGAGAAGAGAGAGAGAGAGAGTGAGAACAAGGGGTTTGCATAAGTGATGCTCGGGTGCTGGGGTGCAATGTGGAACTCACATACATGTCAAACCCTGTGTTTCCATGAAGGGAACTGCTTCCCCAGTCACTCAAAATCTCACTCTTATTGCTAATATCCATGTACCTGTTGTCTTTTTTGTGAAATAGGTAATGTGTGTATTGCTACAAAAGGAAAATGAGGGGAATTTGACAGAACTTTTTCTTTCTTTATTATCTTTCTTTATTATTATTATTATTATTATTGTTATTATTGCCTCCAGGGTTATTGCTGGGGCTTGGTGCCTACAATACGAATCCACTGCTCCTGGAGGCCATTTTTTCCCCATTTTGTTGCCTTTGTTGTTGTTGTTGGGTAAGACAAGAGAGAAATTGAAAGAGGAGGGGAAGACAGAGAGAGGGAGAAAGACAGACACCCGCAGACCTGCTTCACTGCCCATGAAGCAACCCCCCTGAAGGTGGGGAGCCAGGGGCTCGAACTAGGATCCTTGAGCTGGTCCTTGTGATTTGCGCCATGTGCACTTAACCCACTGCAGTTCTGCCTGCCCCCCTTATCTTTATTTATTAATTGGATAGAGACAAAGTTGAGAGGGAAGGGGGTGATAAAAAGGGAGAGAGACAGAGACACCTGCAGTCCTGCTTCACCACTCGCAAAACTTTACCCCCTCAGGTGGGGATGTTGGGGCTCGAACCTGGGTCCTTGAGCATTGTGACATGTGCGCTCAACCAGGTGCGCCACCACCCAGCCCAGACAGAATTTTTTCTCAGTGAACCCACCGCCATCTTCTGGATCACTCATCTAGAACTTTTGAGGAATTTGTATCTGTTACACTAATATTTCGTCTTTTATTTATTTATTTCCAGCAGGGTTATTCCTGGGTCTCAGTGCCTTGAACTATAAATCCACCACTCCTAGTGGCCAGTTTTTGTTTTTTATCCTCTTTCTATTTTTATTTGACAAGAAGGAAAGAAATTGAGAGGGAAGTGGAGGAGAGAGAGAGAGAGAGGGAGAGAGACAGAGAGACAGCAGCAGCCCTGCTTCCCCTCTCCTAAAGTGTCCATCCTGCAGGTGGGGAGCTCGAACCCAGGTCCTTGTGTATATGCACTTAGCCAGGTGTGCCATCACCAGACCCCTTACACCAGTTTTTAATCTCTTGCTTCTTCCCTATCCTCATCCATCTTATCTGGAAATCAAGGTATTTAGATATCACTATTCCGGTCCGTGATCAATGATTCCTAGAATTTACTCAGGCTACTGCACACACATCCACTTGGTCTTTAGTTGGCTGAAGGTGCAAAGACAGGTGTCTGGGCTCCAGAGAAATGCTGCTTAAACTACAATGTACATAGCCATCACCTGCATCTCCTATCAAAATAAATATATTTCGGGAGCCAGGCGGTAGCACAGCGGGTTAAGTGCACATGGTACGAAGCGCAAGGACTCCCATAAGGATCCCAGATTGAGCCCAGGGCTCCCCACCTGCAGGGGGGGGGGGTCGCTTCACAGGCGGTGAAGCAGGTCTGCAGGTGTCTGTCTTTTTCTCTCCCTCTCTGTCTTCCCTTCCTCTCTCCATTTCTCTCTGTCCTATCCAACAACAATGATAGCAACAACAACAAAAATAAATGACAAGGGCAACAAAAGGGGAAAAAAATGGCTTCCAGGAGCAGTGGATTTGTAGTGCAGGCACTGAGCCCCAGCAATAACTGTGGAAGCAAAAAACTAAACAAATATATATATTTCAGGAGGCTAGGCAGTGGTGTGCCAGATTAAGCACACATAGTACAAAGAGCAAGGGCCTGCTCAAGGATACTGGCTCGAGCCCCTGGCTCCCCACCTGCCAGGAGGGTTGCTTCAGAAGGAATGAAACAGGTCTGCAGGTGTCTATGTTTCTCTCTCCCTCTTTATCTCCACCCCCTACTCAATTTCTCTCTGTCCTATTAAAAAAAAAATAGAAAAAAATGGCTGTAGGAGCAGTGGATTCCTAGTGCAGGCATTGAGCCCCAGTGATATCCCTGGAGGCAAGAGAAAGAGAGAAAGAGAGAGAGAGAGAGAAAACATATATATGGTTCAGTTTTGTAGAACTAAGTCTACATTTTTTTTAAAAATATTTATTCCTTCATGTTTCCCTTGTTTTATTATTGTAGTTCTTATTGTTGTCATTGTTGGATAGGACAGAGAGAAATGGAGAGAGGAGGGGAAGACAGAGAGGGGGAGAGAAAGACAGACACCTGCGGACTTGCTTCACCGCCTGTGAAGTGACTCCCCTGCAGGTGGGGATCTGGGGGCTGGAACCTGGATCCTTACACCTGTCCTTGTGCTTTGCACCACCTGTGCTTAACCTGCTGTGCTACCACCCGACTCCCCGAGTCCACATTTCTAATACTCATCCAGGCAATACTAATGTTGCTTGTTTGTGAACCACAGGCTGGCTTGGAAGCTTCTGGAGTTAGACTGGGCTCAAACTCCTGCCCTCCATGGGTAAACAACATTTCTCCCGGGTTCAATTCTCCCATCTGAAGAATGATGACAACAATAGCTTCTTCCTTCTAAGCTATTTGCCTCCCTTTTTATTAGTGATTCAACAGCATTTTACAGAGTTTCAAGATTTCAGGGATATAATTTCCCAACCATACAAGGTCAATGTAAATCCTCACACCTTCCAACAAAGTTTTAGGTCCCTTTAAAAAAGTTTTTTTTTCATTTATTAGATAGAGACAGAGAGAAATTGAGAGAGGAGGGGGTAATAGAGAGGGAGAGAGACAGAGAGACACCTGCAGCCCTGCTTCACCACTCATGAAGCTTTCCCCCTGCAGGTGGGGACCAGGGGTTTGAACCTGGGTCCTTGTGCACTGTAGTGTGTGCACGTAATCAGGTGTGCCACCTCATGCCCCCCTGTGCTCCTTCCCACAACACTTTCTGAGATTTTTTCAAGGGCTACGTTGGAGAATACAACAAGGGGGCTAAGATTCAAAGCACAAGGACCCGTACAAGGATCTTGGTTCGAGCCCCCGGTTCCCCACCTACAGGGGGGAAGCTTCACAAGTAGGAAAGCAAGTCTACAGGTGTCTATCTTTCTCTCTCCCACTCTATCTCTCCCTCCTCTCTCAGTTTCTCTCTGTCTTATCCAATAAAAAGGATAAAATGGCCACCAGGAGCAGTGGCTTCGGAACTGAGCCCCAGTGATAACCTTGGATGGGGCTTGAAGAAATCATGTTAAGGGGACCAGGTGGTGGTGCACCTGGTTAAGTGCACACACTACAGTGCACAAGAACCCAGGTTCAAACCCCTGGTCCCCACCTGCAGGGGGAAAACTTCACAAGTGATGAAGCAGGGCTGCAGGTGTCTCTCTATATCTCTCCCTCTCTATTTCCCCCTCCCCTCTCAATTTCTCTCTGTCTCTATCCAATAATAAATAAATAAACAGGGAGTTGGGTGTCTTTCTCTCCCCCTCTCTGTCTTCCCCTCCTCTCTCCATTTCTCTCTGTCCTATCCAACAACAATAATAACTACAACAAGAGCAACAAAAAGGGAATAAATAAATAATTTTTAAAAGTAAATAAATAAACAATAATAATTGCTACTTGCTATTAAAAAAAAAAGAAGTCATGTTAAGTGAAATAAGTCAGAAACACAAGGAAGACTATGGGATGATCTCACTCACAGGCAGAAGTTGTAAAACAAGGTCAGAAAAGAAAACACAAAGCAGAACCTGGACTGGAGCTGGCGTATTGCACCAAAGTGACAGACTCTGGGGTGGGTGGGTGGGTGGGGGAGAATACAGATCCAAAAAGGATAACAGAGGACCTAGTGGGGGTTGTATTGGTAAGTGGAAAAGTAGAAAATGTTATGTATGTACAAACTATTGATTTTACTGTTGACTGTAAAACATTAATCCCCGATAAAGAAAAAAAAGGAAAGAAAGAAAAGATATGTATATATATGAGAGAGAGAGAGAGAGAGAGAGAGAGAGAGAGAGAGAAAATAGATATCAGACACTTAAACCCTGAATTTGACCATGTTGACTTTGATGGCCACTACCTTTATTTAGCTTTTAGCTCAGAATGGTTCCAACCTCCATTATCTTTATCACCCATCCTGGAACTTCCACTCTCACCTTTAAACTGAATTTCTGTCTTCTGATTCACTACTTTTGATGGTAAAACAGAAAACACACTGGAATGGAGACGAGCTGTTTTTGTTACACGCACAGACCATGAACCATCGAAGTTCCCAGTCATTAACGTCTCTTTTCCATCTTGTCCTAGCAAGCCCAGGAAATACCTTGTTCAATGTCCTTGGTGAAATCCCAAACTTCAAGTGTATTTTCTGACATTTTCTGATGTCAAGAATCCTGTTTAACAATAACAGAATTCTCAGGGCCAGGTATTGGTGTGCCCGGTGCTGGCACACCCGGTTAAGCTCACATGTTACCATGTGCAAGAATCTGGGTTAGGGTCTCCGCTTTCCATCTGCAGGGGTGGGGTAGCTTCATGAGCAGTGAAGCTGGTCTGCGGGTGTCTGTCTTTCTCTCCCCTTTTCTACCTCCCCATGCCCTCTCAATTTCTCTATGTCCTGTCAAATAAATACAGAAAGGGGAAAAAGAAGTTTTTTTAAAAATATTTATTTATTCCCTTTTGTTGCCCTTGTTGTTTTATTGTTATAGTTTTTATTAATGTTGTTATTGATGTTGTTGTTGGATAGGACAGAGAGAAATGGAGAGAGGAGGGGAAGACAGGGAGGGGGAGAGAAAGATAGACACCTGCAGACCTGCTTCACCGCCTGTGAAGCAACTCCTCTGCAGGTGGGGAGCCAGGGGCTTGAACCGGGATCCTTATGCTGGTCCTTGTGATTTGAGCCACCTGCACTTAACCTGCTACGCTACCTCCCGACTCTTGGAAAAAGTTAAAAAAAAAAAAAAAAAAAGGCCACCAGGAGCAGGTGGATTGGTAGTGCAGGCACCGAGCCTCAGAAATAACCCTGGAGGCAAAAGTAGATTAAATCAATCAGTCAATCAACAAACAAATAAATAAATGGAGCAGAATTCTCTCACATTAGTTATTGAGATTAAGTGAATCAATCAGATAAGTTTCTGTGGCGTAAATGAGCCAGAACTTCGCACACCCTAGTCTCTGGCTTCCCAGGTAAAGAGGCCTGGTAATAAATAAGAAGTAAGCTTTCAATTATCACAAATGTGGAACAGATAAGACAGACGGCCGGCTGTATTAACATACCCCACCCCCAACTCACCGCACCCTTGTTTCAAGTCAATTCAGAATTAAAAAAAAAAACAAAAAACAGGGTGGCTACCAAAAGGATGAAATTCCACCCTTTTTGACAAAAATCCTTTTTGCCAAAGCCCAGTTTATTGAGATGAAAAGCAACTTGGAGTTGTAATGCCACTGACAGGCCTGAGGAATCCTGCTGAAGCCAGCCGTGGCTATGTTTAGTAGGATAAAACCCAGGTGGGAAGTCTGCCCGGCTCCTGAGGAAGCAGAAGGTACAGCCAACAGGATACACAGGAGATCACACCTAGGCCAGTGGCTGAGAGCAGCCCAAGCCGGGCCAGCCAGGCTGTGTGAGTTCCCAATAACAAGCGCAACTTGTGTTTGCTGTCAGGTTAGGACATCTTCCCACAGAGAACATTTGACTGGCTCTTCTTCCTTGAGTAGAAGCTCAAATTAAGTCCCTAGGTCCACAGAAACATGACTTTTTCCCCCCTGCTGTTGTTGATTTAACACTTTCATATG
>NC_080168.1:125031506-125071506 GCF_950295315.1 Erinaceus europaeus | reverse complement strand
ATTTGGAATCGACCAAGTGGACATGGGGGCTACGGAACCATCCTGGGGCACAGTATTCTGCAGTGGAATAGCATAATGCCAGAGAGGATGATCGTAGTGTGGAAGCGCTCGCGCCCCATGAGGAGCTGGCCAGTCTTGCAATGATGTGATTCCTCGCGCCCACCTTTGCTGCAGTTTTTATGAGATGTTCGTGAAATGACAGAGTGCGATCGAGAGTAACGCCAAGATAGACTGACTGGGCTTCATGCCGGATTTGTTTTTCCTGAGAAAAAATCTTGGAGTTAGAAGAAACAAAACCCCAGCAGTTGGTGCAGAATATTCAGAATGACAATCAGTTTCTCTGAGATCATGAAGGAAGTAGCAAAACACACTTCAAGTCCTGGAAGGACAGAATCCTATGTTCAGTTAAGGTATTTTCCAGAAATGAAATGAAAAACCAAGAAGTTTGTTACGCCCAGAGGTTCGAGTCCCGATCTCATGCAATAGCAAGAGCCTTTATTAGCAAGCTTAAGCTTGGGCCACCAACACCCTTCCACGCAAGGGGAGAGTCTGTGACCCCGATCATTTTTCATCCCACCTTTTTATAGTTATCACAGGGTGGGTATAGGTGGAAATATTTACGCAGTACAAGGAACGGTTGGTTTGGGGTTAATGGTTGTTCTCAATATTCAGGGCTTTTCTCTAACCTCACAGGTCTCAGATGGAGAAAAAAACTAAAGAGATGTCATCCTGATCCTGAGAACTCCCCTTAAAGAGTGGCTAGAGTTAATTCTTTTTTCTTCCTTTCTTTCTTTCCTTCTTTCTTTCTTTCTTCCTTCCTTCCTTCCTTCCTTCCTTCCTTTCTCTTTCTTTTCTTTTCTTTTCTTTTCTTTTCTTTTCTTACCAAAGCACTACTCAGCTCTGGTTTATGGTGTTAAGGGGAGTGGGAAGGAGTAGTTGAACCTAGGACTAGAGTCTATTTGCATAACCATTATGCTATCTACCTCCACCCAGGAGTCAATTCTTGAAATGCAAAAGGAAAAAAAAGTTTCAATTTAATTTTTTTTTTAAATTTTTTATTTAAGAAAGGATTAGTGAACAAAAGCATAAGGTAGGAGGGGTACAACTCCACACAATTCCCAACACCCAATCCCCATAACCCACCCCCTCCCATGGTAGCTTTCCCATTCTCTAGCCCTCTGGGAGCATGGACCCAGGGTCATTGTGGGTTGCAGAAGGTAGAAGGTCTGGCTTCTGTAATTGCTTCCCCGCTGAACATGGGTGTTGACTGGTCGGTCCATACCCCCAGTCTGCCTCTCTCTTTCCCTAGTAGGGTGGGTCTCTGGGGAAGCTGAGCTCCAGGACACATTGGTGGGGTCTTCAATCCAGGGAAGCCTGGCCAGCATCCTGGTGGCATCTGGAACCTGGTGACTGAAAAGAGAGTTAACATACGAAGCCAAACAATTTGTTGAGCAATCATGGATCCCAAGCTTGGAATAGTGGAGAGGAAGTGTTAGGGAGGTACTCACTGCAAACTCTAGTGTACTTCTGCTTTCAGGTATATATTTTGCAGTAGTTTATGGATACAATTTAATTTTAATGAGAGAGACACAGAGATGGAGGAGGAGCAGAGCATGGCTTCTGGTGGTGCTGGAGGTGAAAGTTTTAAAAAATACTTTGTTATTTATTTATTTACACTAGAACACTACTCAGCTGTGGCTTATGGTGGTGTTGTGCATTGAACCTAGAACTACAGAAGTCCAAGCATGAAAGCCTTTTTGCATAACCATTATGCTATCTCTCCACTTGATTAAGGAAACTATTAAAAATAGACTTGAGTACATTAGAAAAGGCTAGAGAACGTGGTAGACACAAAAAGAGCTAAATGCAAAAAGCTGTGCTTGTTGAGTTTTCCAAATGATATCTGCTGGTTGAAGCAAAAATGGTATCTTTTGTGGCTCAACCTGTACATTGAGGAAATAATTAAGATAATTGTTTTTTGGCTTTTTTTTTTTTTGCCTCTAGGGTTATCACTGGGACTCAATGACTCCACTGCTCTTGGCAGCCATTTTTTTGGATAGTACAGAGAAATAGAGAGGAGAGGGGAAGATAGAGAGAGAATGATAGACACCCGCAGACCTACTTCACCAATTGTGAAGTGATCACCCCTGCAGGTGGTGGGGAACTGGGGGCTCAAACCTGGATCCTTGCATGGGTCTTTGTGTGTACTATGTGTGCTTAACCTGATGTGCTACTGCCTAGCCCCCAGCTAATTACATTTTTAAAAATATTTATTTATTTATTCTCTTTTGTTGCCTTTGTTGTTTTATTGGTGTAGTTATTATTGTTGTCATTGTTGGATAGGACAGAGAGAAATGGAGAGAGGAGGGGGAAGACAGAGAGGGGGCGAGAAAGACAGACACCTGCAGACCTGCTTCACCGCCTGTGAAGCGACTCCCCTGCAGGTGGGGAGCCGGGGGCTCCAACTGGGATCCTTATGCCGGTCCTTGCGCTTTGCACCACATGCGCTTAACCCGCTGAGCTACTGCCCGACACCCAGGAAGTGGGTTCTTAACAAATAGTTAAGTCAAGCAGTACTGTAACCCTAGATTTTAGTCTTCAAATCTGTGAGAGAAACAAACAAAAACTCTGACACTTAAGCCACCAGCATATGGGATTCTATGATAGCTCTCCAAAGTGAACTAGAATGAACGGATGGAAACCAAATGGATGGATGTTTTGTGTGGTGAGACACTGGACATTTATGAACATGAGCTTGACGGTGTTTGTTTTAAATGAATTTTGCTTTTAGTACCAAATTAAAGGCAATGAGCCAGAGAAGAAAGATAAGGGAAGTTCAACGAAAAGCAGGAAAGAAAAATAAGAAGAAAGAAAAACAAGTCACAGCTTGTAAATTGCAAAGGACTCCTGAAATTGGAGGCGCCTTTGGAACCAGTGCGCAACTTGTTGGGGTAGGTATGTAATAAACACCATTTCCTTTTAACAGCTGCGTGATTTGTGGGTCTTTCATTTGTCAGACTTCTGGTTGACTGTACCTGGTAAAACCAGCTCTCTGTTTTCAGTGTAACTAGAAAATGAGATGCCAGGAGCTGGGGAGATAGCATAATGGTTATGCAAAAAGATTTTCATATCTGAGGCTACAACATCCTAGGTCCAATCCAGTACCACCATAAACCAGAATTAAACATTTCTCTGGTGTAGAAAGAAAGAGAAGGAAGGAAGGAAGGGAGGGAGGGAGGGAGGAAAGAAGGGAGGGAGGGAAGGAGGAAGTAAGGGAGGAAGGATGGAAGGAAGGAAGGGTGAAGGAAAAAGAGTAAGGTAAAATAATTCACTTGGGGAGTGTGTTGCTTTGCCATGTGTGTGAAGCAAGAGTAAGCCAAGCCCTCACTGCATTGCCCTCACTTAGCATCTTCAGTGCTAAGGTCTCTTCTCTCTCTGTATCTTTAAAAAAAAAAAAACTAAATAAATAAATAAATAAAAGTGAGGCAGGAGGACCTGGGAAAGAGCATAATGGTTATGCAAATTACAACCTCTTAGCAAAGGGGTTTAATTCTCTGGAACCGGCACAAACCAAAGTTGAGTAGTGCTCTGGGGGGGAAAAAAGAGAAAGGGAGGAAATAAGAAAGGAAGGAAGGAAGGGAGGAAGAGAGGAAGGGAGGAAGGAAGGAAAGAAGGAAAGAAGAAAAGAAGATGCAATGGTCAATCCCTGACAAGGACGGTTTCTAACAGAGCAGCACTGTCAGCTGGCATGACCATTTGTCTTTGACACTTGACAGGACTTGACCTTCAGCTTCTGAGCATTCTGTTTCCTGGCTTGTGGGCAGAGGTCATCACACCTGACCTCTGACCTCAGTGGGATCTGGGATTCCCCAGTCTCAGCCCCCAACTTGGCTTTGGTTGTTGTGCACAATCTGTAGTGCGCCCTCCCAGGGTGCAGAAAAGCTTTTTTACAGGTTCCCACCAGTTGTTGTCTCCACCTTTGTTCTCTCTCTTGCCCAGGGTCCCAGATGCTGAAACCCACACTCTCCAAACAATGGCTTCACCCCTCCAAATTGCCTTGTGTGCTGACTTTGATCGAATGCTAATAATTATTGTCACGAGTGCCCGTCTTCTGAAATGCTAACGACACTGCTACTGTCATCATCTCCTTGATCAAGAATCCCCATTCTCTGCGGTAGGCAATTGAACATCTAAGTTCACGCCGAAGAAAAGTGTCAGACTTGGGCCCTGTTCTTTATGACTCAAAATCCATTTTCCAGACTTTTGAGTTATTCTTGATTTTCCATAGCAAATATGCCAACCAAATTTGGTCTGGGCAGTGATATATGCACTGTGATAAGGCTTGTTTGATTTAGATGATGATTTTTAAAGATGTATTTATAAGAGAGAATGATTGAATCTGAGGCCTCAGGCATGCAAGTTGGGACTTTAAATCTGATAGTAATTTTTTTTATCTCATTTATTTATTATTGAATAGCGGCTGAGAGAAATTGAAAGGGGAGGAATAGATAGAGAGGGAAATAGAGAGACAACTGGAAGTCTCACTTCTTCACTCAGGGCTTGTGAAGCTCTCCCCCTGCAGGTGGAGACCAGGGTCTTGAACCTGGGTCCTTATGTGCTGTAGTGTGTATGCTTAACCAGGTATGCCGCCACCTTGCCCCAATTTTTTTTTTAGAGATGCTATATTTTTCAATATATTATATATCTCTTGTGGAGGCCTCAAGTTTTTCCCATTCTATATCCCTTCTCTAACCACTGGGTTGATAAGGAGCTCAGGGTCCCAGATGCTGAAACCCACACTCTCCAATGGTTTCACCCCTCCAAATTGCCTTGTGTGCTGACTTTGATTGAATGTTAATAATTATTGTCATGAGTGCCCATCTTCTGAAATACTAACGACACTGCTACTACTATTATCATCTCCTTGATCTAGAATCCCCATTTTGACCAGCTTTCAGGTACACACTGGTCATACTTTAGCTCTACGTTAATTCTCAGCTTAATAATTTGTGGAAAACAACGCTACTCAAGTCTGTAAAGTCCAAAAGCACCAGAAAGCTAATGGCCATGATTCTACCTACCCTTGACCAATATGGGTGGAGGTCCACCAGCCATCTTGCTCTTGCACTGATTGACAGCTCCCAGATAACATCTGATCAGCATCCTCAGAAGATCATGTAGCAAGGAGGACATGGTGTGCATACCAATGGCCAACTAGAGAACCATCATTAATCATATTTCTTCCTCCTTCCATGTTAACTACCTCACCACTGCCCTGCCCACCCCCCACAAGATGAACTGGGGACTTAGTTTCCGGAGAAACCAGATTGACTCTTCCTACCAGGGATTCTGAATGAGTTAAATTTGTTCCTTTATCTGTAGATAATTATTCTCTATCAATAGTTTTCTGCATGATCGTGCACAGGATTGTCAGGCATTAAGCTAGCCCCCCTGCTCTGCTCCATCCTCCATTACTGACACTATGGCCTATTTACATAATCATTGTTTTGCCTGAAAGATTTCCCACCCATTCCTTTGATCTATCTTCTTTCTACCTCAAGATCTTCCCTGCCTGCAGGGTAACATTAATCCCACCAGTTAAAACCATCACAACAGTTGCTAAGGAAGTTCCCAGCATGCCTTTTTCCTTTCTCCACCCCCTCTTTCTGGCCATTTCTGTTTCCAACTTGCAACTCCCAGTTTTATCCTATAAGTCACTTCTATTTCTGGTTTCTTGTGTGTCCTGACCTGGAGGAGGGCAGGCGTGTAGGCAGGGAGGCAGATGCCAGCCATTGTGATTTGGCGCCATGTGGCTTAACCCACTGTGCTCACACCCGACTCTGGGACTTCCACATGAATAAAGAATTGCGTTCCCACTCTGCCATGAGCTCCCCATCTCTCTCCCAAGAGGCAAGCCTGGCACAGGATTAATCAAACTTATTTGATTCCTCTTTAAAAAGTGTTTGTTCTCTTTATTTATTTATTGTATAAAGGACAGCCAGAAATCTAGAGAGAAGGGGCAGAGAAAGAGAGAGAGAGAGAGGAAACACCTTCAGCCCTGCTTCGCCACTCACAAAGCTTTCCCCCTGTAGGTGGGGACTGGGGACTTGAACCCAGATCCTTACATACTGTAACATGCACATTCAGCCAGGTGCACCACCACCTGGCCCCCTTCTTTGATTTCTTCCTCAGCTGATTTCACTTTGACAGCAGTTTTAGAACAAAGTGAACAGACACCCCTATGGAATGTCTTGTCAACATGTTTGCATGGTGCTAATTTGTTTTGTATTCATAGGGGAACTTGAATTCATTGTGCAGTAAGATGACTCACGGTTGGTTCAGAAGTTTCCTGTCTGTGGGTAGGGTCATAGATAAATGGCCCCTAACCTAAAACTTTGATGACAAAAAATCTATACTAACAAGTGTAGGACCATTTTTCTACACTCCCAATTTTTCTTTCTACCCCCTACAAATACTCTCCTTGACAAGATTTGGAATATATGTACATGAATAGTTTACATCTTGTACTTCCGGTGAAAACACATGCGGCCATTTTAGCTCACTGACCGCTGACTGGGATTGAGATGGCTCATAAAGAATGTGCAGACCCTGTGAGAAAGCTTCCAGAACATCCTGTGCTCCTTTCTTCCTGGCCTTTTATGTGCCCTTGATTCTTCTACCACATGTAATCTAACACACATGGTTCATGGCAAGCCCAGGTGGAGCTAACAGAATGGTGTATGCTGCTTTTGGAATCTCCATGGCTACAAAAAGCAACACCAGGGGCCAGACAGTGGTGCATCCTGTAGAGCACACACATTACCATGCACAGAGACCCAGGTTCCACCCCCACCCATGGATCCTAGTCCCCACCTACAAAAGGGGAGCTTCATGAGTAGTGACACAGTGCTACATCTCTCTCTCTCTCTCTCTCTCTCTCTCTCTCTCTCTCCCTTTTCTAGTTTTCTTTGACTCTATCATAAAATGAAAGAAAAGAGGGAAAGGAAAAGAAAGGGAGGGGAGGAGAGAGGAGATGTAAGAAAGGAGAGCAGAGGAGAGGGAAGGGGAGTAGAGGAGAGGGGAGGAAATGGGGGAGGATAGGGGAGGGGAGAGGAGATATAGGAAAGGAGAGGTGAGAAGAGGAGAGGAGAGAAGAGGAGAGGAGAGGAGAGGAGAGGAGAGGAGAGGAGAGGAGAGAAATAGAGCCATCAGGAATGGTGGAGAAGTTCCTAGTGGCAAAAAGAAAAATAATAAAATAAGATAAACTAGTGGAGAGAAGAAACTGAAAACCCAATACCTGTCTTTCGTTTTCTATACCCTTTTTTAAAAGTTTTCTTTTAATATTTATTTATTCATTCCCTTTTGTTTCCCTTATTGCTTTATTGTTGTAGTTATTGTTGTTGTTACTGATATTATCCTTGTTGTATAGGACAGAGAGATATGGAGAGGGGAGGGGAGAAATGGAGACAGTGAAGGGGAGAGAAAGACAGACACCTGCAGACCTGCTTCACCACCTGTGAAGCAACTCCCCTCTCCATTGTGAAGCAGGTGGGGAGCCAAGGGCTCAAACCAGGATTCTTGCTGATCCTTGCACTTTGTGTCATGTGCACTTAACCAGCTGCGCTACTGCCCCAACTCCCCCTTTTCTATATCCTTAAGAGGTCCAGAGTGCAACTGCTTTTTATGAAATCTCCTTAGGAAGTAAATTCCTATAAGAGCCGTTAAGTTTAGAAATCCTCACAGCTTTCACAGAGTCAAATATCCCAGGTAATTACCACATGGGGAGCTGAGGAATCAACAGCTGGCGTTGATTCTGAATCTCAAGCCATAAAAAGCAAAGGCATCCCAGGTAGCTTATATACCTCAGATGATTTTTTGTTTGTTTTGTTTTGTTTCGCTTTTCATTGAAATGAAGACATCTACCCTGTGTAAACCAGCTATTCCAGTTGGCACTGGGCTGTGTGATTTGACTCCTCAGCAAGATGAGGCACATCTAAACAGCACTGAAAAGAAAAGCATCAACCTATTAGCTTTCTGTCCCTTGTGCAAATCAAGTCACTGACTACCTGAACATGGAGCTGAAAAAAAACAAAAAAAAAATGCAAGGAAAAAAAAAGTAAGTGATCAAACAACCTCATCCATGTCCAGTGAAAAAGCAATTACAGAAGTCAGACATTTCACCTTCTGCACCCCAAAAAGAATTTTGGTCCATACTCCCAGAGGAGGATAAATGTTAGGGGGAAGATGACTAGAGGGCTCTGAACTCCAATTTCATCAAGACCCAGAGAGAGAAGAGGAAAAAAAGCAAACAAAAAAATAAATAAAAACAAAATGAAGAACACTTAGAAATAGTAAGCAGTGTAGGTGTTACTTAGAAGGGAAGAGAAGGCAGGACCATAGAGAAAAGATGGGATATATATATATATATATACAATAGTCAACCCATCTCTGTGATCTTGAGAGAACTACTGCAGTTTCCAATGGAGCGAATGTAGACACAGGACTCTGGTGGAGAGAAAGGTTTGGACTTATACCTGTTTTGTTTTGTAATTTTGTACAGCAATATTAGATCACTAAGGAAAAAAATAGAAAAGCAAAAAAAAATGTTATAAGATAGGAAACTGGGTGGGGGAATCTCTCTCATTGCCTGTAAGTTTATTTTCTATCCCTTCTTTATTTCAAATAAACAGCCTCCCTGAAAAAAAAAAAGGAAAGACAGAAGAAACAAAGGGAGAAAGAATAAAATAAAGGAAGGAAAAATAAAAATATATATCTGTGCCTACGTGAAAACAGACCTATTGTAAATCACTGCCTGGCTAGCATGAGGATGTTTCTTCCTGGGCTTGTGCTCTCTGGGTTGGAGAGAACTCAACCAGAGCCAACCTGGGATGCTGCTTACTCAGCCACACGGGAGAGAGACCAGGAACTCGTGGTGGAGTGGGAACACAATGCATCTTTATTGATCAGAGACAGTGCTTCTATATATTTAGAACCTGAAGTGGCAAGTTGGGAAAGGAAATGGCTAGGAAAGGGGGTGGAGAAAAGGAAAGAACGGGAAGGTTGAAAGCTTCCATAGTGATGGTTGAAAGCTTCCATAGTGATGGCTGCTAGGGTTTTAACCGGCTGGATTAATTAGTACCCTGGAGGCAGGGTGGGTCTGAAAGGTGGGGATCTTTCAGGCAAAACGATGATTATGTAAATAAGCCATAGTGTCAGCAATGGAGGACAGAGTAGGGGGGCTGCCCGACAAACCACCTTTTACTACAATAAACATGAAGATTATTTTCCAAGAACATAACAAGAATTTATTGCTTTAAAAAAAAAAAAAAAAGCTTCTCTGGGGTCTGGGAGCAGATGACATCAATAACAACAATAACTACTGTTAATATGCTTCTAATTCTGCTTCTAAAAACCCCTTCTCTTTCATTTGGTTTAATCCCCCCTGCTTAACACTGTATTCTATTTACATAACCACTGTTAACTAAGCACCTGCATGCCTGCATGTCATTGGTTTAATCCCACTTAAAGCTGCGGTCTATTTACATAAACCACTCTTAACTCATAAGCACCACCCTCCCTCCAGGGCATTGGTGGTTCAGTGGTAGAATTCTCGCCTGCTCTGCCCCCTCTCCTTGTCACACCCTGTTTTTCACCAGTCTCTTTTTGCTCCACCCTCTGTACGTCACATCCTGTTTACACCCTACTTGGCAAGTATATATATATATATATAAGGACAGGATTGTGCTTAGAGTTCAGTTTAGCTTGGCTTAGATTGTGCTGCGTTCCACATGAATAAAGAGATACTGCGTACAGCTCAGCCATGAGTCCCTGGTCGTCTGTCTCCTGTCAGTGAAGCTCAGCCTGACAAACTAAATAAAAAATAAAAAATAAAAGCAAGGGCAACAAAAGGGAAAATAAATAAATTTTTTTAAAAAAAATTATTTGGTCCTATTTCACTTCCCTCAATCACTCCAAGGCCACCCTTGTCAGACAAAGTAAGGACTACAAAACCTGGATAAGGGCAAGAGACCAGCATACTTTAATGATGACTCTTTTGGTTACTACTAGGCCACCCCATCACGTGGGGCCCTACTCAGGGAATCTTGGGATTCCTGCACAGACATTTTGGGCCTACACCTTTAACAGATCCCTCTCTCCACTGTCAGATCCCTCTCTCCACTGTCATTTGTCATCTCCATCAGGAACAACATAATGAAACCCTTTGTGGGCCCCTATAGGACCTTGCCTTCAATGTGGATAACAATGGTAGGGACTGCCCCATACTCTGAAGGGAATTTGGTCCAAGATACTCTACCACTCGAGGAAGATGGGTCTGGCAATGAGTGCAGCCTAGAATGTTCCTAGGTATGACGACTGAATACAAGCTCAGACCTACAGGGATGCAGAGGTTACACAGGCTCCTGTGTTGAATATGGGCCCCAGATCAAATCGATGGGGTTTACAGTTAACAATACTTACATACTTTCCCCATATTTGGGAGCTACTCTCTCTTTCTAGTCCTCTTTCCAACACTGACACCATCTCCCCAGACAATACCTTTAGCCCACCTGTATGTTAACTATTAGGCTCAGGCAAAGATTAGTAAAGTCACGGGCCCCTTGGAAATAACTAAAGTAAACCTACTAGCTTTTTCCAAATGGAGACCCCAAATCTCATCTGCTATAGTCTTACCTTTAGGGTACTGATTAATAAACAATTTTTTGTGCTTTATATCTTAATTCTTTTTCAGCCACCAAGTTGCAGATGCTACCAAGATGCAAACCAGACTTCCCTGGGCAGACAACCCAACCAATATGTCCTGGAACCTCACCTCTCCAGAGCCCTGCCCCACTAGGGATGGGATGGGATGGGAGTATGGATTGACCTGTCAATGCCCATGTCCAGCAGAGAAGCAATTATAGAAGCCAGACCTTCTACCTTCTGCACCCCATAATAATCCTGGGTCCATACTCCAAGAGGGATAAAGAACAGGGAAGCTTCCAAGGGAGGGGAGGAGATGCAGAACTCTGGTGGTGGGAATTGTGTGGAGTTGTGCCCCACTTATCCTATGGTCTTGTCAATATTTTTTATTTTATAAATAATTTTTTAAATAAGTGATTTGGTAGCTCCATCTATACTGGTGATACTTTAACTTCTGCCTTGTTCTGAGGACACACCTTGGCTCATCACTGGAAAGACTGAAGTCCCTCACTGTCACAGTTCACCTTGTATATCATGTGTAACCACAAGCTTCATATAGAAAGCAAGCAATAGCCAGGTGGTTAAGCACACAGATTACAGGGCACAAAGACCCAGGTTCAAGCCCCCGGTCCCCACCTGCACGGGAAAAGCTTTGCAAGTGGTGAAGCAGGGCTCCAAGTGTCTCTCTGTCTCTCTACCTCCTCCCTCTCAATTTCTCAATTAAAAAGATTCAATTTTTTCAAAAGCAAGTTACTGAAACTGTTACAAAACACACAGTGAGCCGGATCAGACCATGGGCACTTTCTGGGTCCTGTATTGAGTACACTTTGTTTGCCAGATATCTGCATCTGTCTGAGTTGACTCTATTATTCATGAAAGACTCTATTTCCACCTCCACTTCCATAGGAGACAAAAGGTGGTTGGGGAACCTCACGAAATTGATCCAGAGGAACAAAAGTCAGGCATAGAATCCAGTTTTGTTTTGTTTTGTTTTGTTTTGTTTTTTTAAATCTGAGCTCAGCTGTATTTTTCTCTTCGTGTGTTTGCATCAACAAACACTCTGGAGGGAAAAATATCCAAACGGATGGTTTGGCATGGCATCAGTTCAACAGGAACCCACCTGTTGATGAGCTGAATTATTCATTCTTCACTTGATTATCTCGTCATCTTGTTCACACAGGCACACGCTGATTAGGGATGAAAAATATCTTTCATAAGAGAGCCGTTCAGCTCTGCCCCTGGCATGTTCTGTTCAGGAAGCTGTTGTTGTTTTTTTTCTTTGAAATCTTGAGGCTTCTTGTTCCAGATGCAAAAAAAATCACCCAGGCTCCTTTGTGTCTTCATCCTGTAATTTTTGATTAGAGACTCCATCATGTTTTATTTTTAAAAAATTGTTTTTTGCTTTGGCTTCTGAGATGCATTTGTAATATATGTGTAATTCTCATAGAGGGAGGGGGAGAGAAAAATGACTGTTCCCCTCTCCCTTGGAAAACATACTGTCAATTTCATAGCTGTCAATACTGTGAATTTCAGAGATGTCAATCATATGACTTGCTACAAAGAAATTCACCATCTGGGCCACGTTTTCATAAACACATACTGTCTGTAAAAGCTTACACCTATTCAAGATGAGAGAAAGAGCAAAGATGGGAAACTATTCTTCAGGCATTATGAGTCCTGTCCTGGCATCTGCTATGTCTTGTCTCATAGCTGTCTCCCCTACCACAAAATTTCTAAGTTCCAAGTGTGTGTGTGTGGGGAATTACTATTCTAGAAGGTGAGGGGACATGCTGAACGTCAGAGATGCTGAGGCAGCCAGTTTGCAGTGAGATTTCAAAGGCAACCGTTCTACCCTAATGCTTGAGATTTGTTTTTATTTTCATACCAGAGACCTTGAGAGGAATGAAATGATAACTTTACAAGTCCTATTCAGAACCACGGTGGAAATAAGTAGCTTACACAGCCAGGCTTAGTGATAAACAAAAGGACATGTCAACTGACCTTCCAACTTCATTATTGCTTTCCTGTAATTTTCCTGTGTACAAGGAGAAACAAATTTGGCTCACGTGCATAGAGGGGCAGAATAATACATCTCCAGGTACAATTT
The DNA here is from genome assembly GCF_950295315.1 of Erinaceus europaeus. Lineage (NCBI taxonomy): Eukaryota > Metazoa > Chordata > Mammalia > Eulipotyphla > Erinaceidae > Erinaceus > Erinaceus europaeus. Next base: position 125,058,698 of record NC_080168.1, on the reverse strand, counting down.
TGACAGTTTATCATCCAACACTAGAATAGGTGACAGTGGACACTAACAGTCTCTGATTCTGCATCTTGTTCTCCTTTTCCCTTTATCTGAACAACCAGAGATCTCTAATGACCCCCCAAAGGATGGTGGGACTGACCTCATTCAGCATGACCAGTCGTTCATAATTGGGTTTTGTGAACTGAGCTGAGTATCAAGTGCTTTCTATTGAGAGAGTGAGTCTGCTGTGTGATACCCCCGTGAGTCCCCTCCATTTCAGCTTTTCATTTCTTCCTCTAATATGATCTGTACACCCAGAGCTTCAGAAGCTGTCCAGCATGAGAGAGGTTAGAGAAAGGCCATTATCATATAAGACAGGGTCTCAGATCAGGGTGCCACTCCACTTGCTCTGAGATTCAAGAGTTTCAATCATCTCCCTAGCTAAGGACCAACATTAGTGAGTTTAAATCTTATGGGCGAGTCGATAAAGAAGTTATGTGGTAGTGTACCAGGGAGTGGCACACCGGGTTAAGCGCACATAGTACTAAACTCAGGGGCCCATGCAAGGATCCCAGGTTGAGTCCCCAGCTCCCCACCTGCAGGGGGGTTGCTTCACAAGTGGTAAAGCAGGTCTGCAGGTGTCTGTATTTATTTCTCCCTCTCTGTTCTCCCTTCCTCTCTCGATTTCTCTCTGTCCTATAAATAAATAAGTAAATAAATAAATAAATAAATAGTCACAGGAGCAGTGGACTTATAGTGCAGGCACTGAGCCCCAGCAATAACCCTGGAAGGGAAATAAATCAATAAAGACTAGGTAGACTTGTAGATGAACTCAGGGAGAAAAGCAAAAAGAAGGAAGTTATGAGATACAGAGTAGCAGTGGGACACTGCTACGTGGACAGAAATGACAGCATATCCTTCAGGGCTAAGCGGCTGAGAGGTGAGAGACCACTACCATCCACTGGATGGGTCCCCTCTATGTAGAATGTAGATGATCAAAGCAGACATCAACTTACACGGGAGAGGATGAAAACAACCAAATGTTCAGACTTCCTGAGAGCTATGGAGGCAGAGTGGAGACAACAACTTGAGCAGTGATTGTAGTGTGAAACAATACTTCTGAAAACTTTTCTTTTTTAAATTTTGTAAACCTCTTTCAAACTAATTAAAAAATAATAATAATAGGGCTGAAAAGACAGCAAGTTATGCAAAAGACTTTTCAAGCTCTTAGGTCTCAGGTTTAAACCCCAGCACCATAAGCCAAGAATGAGCAGTACTCTGGCAAAATAGATGTACAGTAATAATAAATAAACCACATGAGGGATTTTAGTCATTCTTTTTTATCTTTGTTTATAGATTAGATAGAGAGAGCCAGAAATCGAGAGGGAAGGGGGAGAGAGAGAGAGAGAGAGAGAGAGAGAGAGAGACATCTCAGTCCTGCTTCACCACTTGCAAACTTTTCCCCTGCAGGTGGGGGCTGGGTACTTGAACCTGGGTCCTTGCACATTGTAACAAGTATGCTCAATCAGGTGCACCGCCACCCGCCCCCTCAGATTTTTGTTCTTATTTAAAGTAGCTAGCCTCAAGTAACTGGTACACAGATTCTGCTCTCCTCTCCAGCAAGGGATCTTAAGATCAAATCCCTTGCTGAAGGTGGACAGTGTGAGGAGAGGACAACAGAATGCTACAACAAATAAGATGTTGCTACAGCAGCACTTTAACCCAAAGGACACAGTATCATCCTTTTTTATTGCTGCATAATACTCTGTTGAGTATATGTCCCTGACCTTTCCATTTCAACAGAAATCTGTATCATGGTAGCTTCCACCTTTTAATACTAACTCTTCCTTCTTGGGGATTCAGAGTCAGTCAATGGAGATGGGAAAGTGGGGTTGACAGATGATGGCATGTGGGGAAACAGAATTTTAGTGACCTGGTGACATGTGTAGGTATCTCAGAGGGAAATCTCATCAAGTGAGAAGTGAAAACAGGAAAGTCCTGGCCTTTTGACTTTTTCTTTCTTTCTTTCTTTCTTTCTTTCTTTCTTTCTTTCTTTCTTTCTTTCTACCTTCCTTCCTTTCTCTCTTTCTTCCTTCTTTTCTTTTTTTACACTCCCCCACACCCTATCCAAAATATGCTCAGGATTTTATTGACTTTAAAAAGGCAACAAGTACACAGGTTGTAGAGAATAACGATTTCCCTGTAGCTTTCTTTTTTAAAAATTTTTTTATTTATAAAAAGGAAACATTGACTAAACCATAGGATAAGAGGGGTACAACTTCACACAATTCCCACCACCAGAACTCTGTATCCCCATCCCATCCCCTGATAGCTTTCCCATTCTTTATCCCTCTGGGAGTATGGACCCAGGGTCATTGTGGGATGCAGAAGGTGGAAGGTCTGGCTTCTGTAATTGCTTCCCCGCTGAACATGGGCGTTGACAGGTTGATCTATACTCCCAGCCTGTCTCTCTCTTTCCCTAGAGGGAAGGGCTCTGGGGAAGTGGAGCTCCAGGATGCATTGGTGGGGCCGTCTGTCCAGGGAAGTCTGCTCAGCATCATGCTAGCATCTGGAACCTGGTGGTTGAAAAGACAGTTTTACTTATAATTGTCTGTAGTGAGTCAGTATAAAGTTCATAATGAAATACTGTCTACTTAGACTTAGATACCCTCCTCACCTACTTCCTATTACAGTTCTCTTACTCACTCCAAAGCTAATCTTATCAAAGCAAGGACAAAAAGCTGAATAAGGGCAAGAGACTGGCATACTTTAACGATGATTCTTTAGTCACTATCAGGCCACCGCATCAGCTGGGGCCCTGATCGGGGAGTCCTAAGATTCCCAGACAGACATGATGGGTCTAGACCTTGAATAAATCCCTCTCTCCATTGTTACTGGCCATTTCTGTCAGGAACAACAGAATAGACCCTTTGTGGGCCCCCATAGGACCTTGCCTTCAACTTGGATCAACAGTGGTAGAGAATGTTCCATCCTCTGAATGAAGGTCAGACAACATACTCTATGCTATACTTGAGGAAGATGGGTCGATATTGGGGCAGCCTGGAAAGTTCCTACTCATGAGCACAGAATGAGATGCAGAGGTCACATAGGCTCCTAAGCTCAATATGGGCACAGATCACATCAAATCGATGGGGTTTACAGTCAGTAATATTTTACCCCTTTCCCATATTATGGAACTACTCTGTTCCCTGACCCAGCTTTCTAGTCCTTTTTCCAACCATGACATCATCTCCCCAGACAATAACTTGGATCCACTGGCATATCAGATTTCAGGCTCAGGGGAAAAAAAAAAAAAAAAAGAAAAATACTACTTAGCTATTAAAAAATGGTGAATTCACCTTTTTCACTCCATCTTGGATGGAGCTTGAAGGAATCATGTTAAGTGAGATAAGTCAGAAAGAGAAGGATGAATATGGGATGATCTCAGTCATAGACAGAAGTTGAAAAACAAGATCAGAAGAGAAAACACACAGCAGAACTTGGACTGGAGTTGGTGTATTGCACCAAAGTGAAAGACTCTGGGGTGGGGAGTGAGGGTTTAGGTCTTGGAACATGATGGCAGAGGAGGATTTAGTGGGGGTTGTATTGTTATGTGGAAAACTGGGAAATGTTACACATGTACAAACTACTGTATTTTACTGTCAACTGTAAACCATTAATCCTCCAATAAAGAATTTTTTAAAAAAGAAAGAAAGATATCTTCTATATATTTAATATCAAAATAATATCAGTGAATTTGTAGAAAGATAACTATCCCACACAAAGGAAGATTATGAATTCAGAGGCAAGATTATGAAGACCTATTCTGAACTCAGAGAACTGATAAACTACAAAGCAGATGCCTGTCTTCAAAGAAAAGTGAATAAGCTAAAACATAAGTGAATATTTTTCCCCCAGAGGGTTAGCAAAATTTAAATATGCATATATATGTAAATATATTTTCCATCTTTTGGACAAGAAGATGAGGAAATGAACATTCTTGCTGAAGTGTAAATTAAGATTCCCTTTTGCAGTTTGATCTGTAATCTATACTAAAATGTAAAACAAATTAATTAAAAATATAAAGTAAGCATATTTGTTGACCTGGAAATTCCAGGGCCTGAAATCGGTAAGCATACCTAAACAAATATGTATACAAGATGTTCACTGTAGCATTACTAGCAGTAGCAAATCAAAGTTGCAAGCACATTGTCAATAAATTGGGATGCGTTCATATGATAGAGTATTAGTAGTCATTACAAACTGAAGTATGTGCTGTGAAAAAAAAAAACCTCTGAAGGGCAGTGTTATACAATGAGAAAGAGAAGAAGCAAAAAAAAAAAGACCATTTTATTCACGACTATATATACACATGTTTGGTATAAACACATACGTGCAGAGTCTCATTGAAGACCGGCTATGACATTCACAAGATTATTAAAAATGATTCTCCTTGGGATGTAGACACAGTAGGAAGTGATGACAATGATTCTTTTCATTTCATTTTATCCCTTCTTTTTAATGTTTAATTTAATTTTTATATTTCTGGCCTCCAGGGTTATTGGTGGGGCTCAGCGGAGGCACTACAAAACCACTGCTATTGGTGTCCATTTTTTTTCCATTTTATTCAATAGGATAGAGAGAGAGACTAAGAGATGAAGGGGAGATAGAGAGGAAGAGAGAAAGAGGGACACCTGCAAACCAGCTTGTGAAGTGTTCCCCCTGCAGATGGGGAGTGGGGCCTCGAACCCCCATCCTTGTGCTTCTCCTCGAGTTTTGTACCAGATGCACCAACCCTGGTTCCTTTAATTTACTTCTTATTGGGTAGAGACAGAGAAAAGTTGAGAGGGAAGGGGGAGATAGAGAGGGAGAGAGACACCTGCAGCCCTGCTTTACCACTTATGAAGTTTTCTCCCTGCAAGTGGGACTCAGGGGCTTGAACCTCGGTCCTTGTACACTGTAATACGTGCACTTAAGCAGGTTGTACCCCTAGAGATTTCTTTAAAATAGTGGAATCATAAGAGAGTTTGTTTACGTTTTTAGTATTCTCCAGTATAAAAAACAGATAAATCACACTAGGATTTAAAAACAGATAAATCACACTAGGATTTAAAAACAGATAAATCACACTAGGATTTAAAAACAGATAAATCACACTAGGATTAAAAAAAAAATCCAGGCTGTTACTTGAGGCTGCGTATGGTATCTGGTGTGAGTGTCGGCTGAGAATATGCTCTAACAGCCAAGGTTCACAGGCCTGCCCTTCTCAGCACAGTGTAATGTGTGGTGTCTCCTAGTCAAGTTCAGATCCCTGCACATGGGCTGAAGAAAACTAAAAATCTATAGGTAGAATTGAAAGGATTCTGTAAACTTGAGAAGAAAAAAAAAGTTATGCCTGCATTTGTAGATGTTAGCTGACATGTTATATGTTTCTAAAATTAAGAAGGCAGGTGATAAGCCCCAGAAGTGTTAGTCATACCTGAGACTCTGTCACTAATAGAAGTCACATATATTTCTGTGTCTCATAATATTTGTTACAGGAATCTGAAAATATTGCTTACGTAAGAACTTCTCAATCCTCAAGATAAATAAGCCTTCTGAGATAACCCACTCACTGGATCATGCTTTTTTTTTTTTTTTTTTTTGCTTCTAGTTACTGAGACAATTACAGAAGTCAAGCCTTCCACCTTCTGCACCCCATACTGATCATGGGTCCATACTCCCAAAGGGATAATAAAGATCAGGAAAGCTTCCAGTGGAAGGGATGGGATACGGGTGCGCAGCGGGTCAAGTGACCATGGCGCGAAGCCCAAGGACTGGCGTAAGGATCCCGGTTCGAGCCCCCTGCTCCTCACCTGCAGGGGGGTCGCTTCACAGGCGGTGAAGCAGGTCTGCAGGTGTCTATCTTCCCCCCCCCCGCCCCGTCTTCCCCTCCTCTCTCGATTTTTCTCTGTCTCTATCAAACAACAATGACAGCAGTGATAACAATAACAACAGCGGTGATAAACAACAAGGGCAACAAAAGGAAAAAACAGCCTCCAGGAGCAGTGGATTTGTAGTGCAGTCACCGAGCCCCAGTGATAACCCTGGAGGCAAAAAAAAAAAAAAAAAAAAAGTAAGATGTGCAGAGAAGGGGACAGGGAGGCTCAGGCCGTGTTGGATAGGATAGTCAGGACCAGTTCCCCTGAGTGACATCTATGTAGAGACCTAGAGACCTGACAGTATGCCGTGGGTTTACCTAGAGCAAGAACATTCCAGATAGAGGGACTAGGAGATGCAGAGGACCTGAGGCTGAACTGTGCCTGCTGAGAGAAGGACGAGGGGGCGCAAGAAACTGAAGCAGAGTGAGTGAGGAGGAGCGTCATAGGAGAAGTCTGGTAACTTGCATAACTGCATGCTTACATGCAGACTTTGAATGATCTAGAGAAATACCTGCCAAACTCTTAGCAGTAGTTACTCTCAAGTCTTCCCGCATTTGGAAGAGCTACTCAATTGTTTAGTGTATACGTTGTTTGCCTGTGAAAATCAATACTTACGGGGCCGGGTGGTGGCACAGCTGGTTAAACACACATGTTACAAAGGGCAAGGACCTAGGTTTGAGCCCCTCCTGGCCCCCGCCTGCAGGGGGAAAGGTCTGTGAGTGGTGAAGCAGTGTTTTACAGGTATCTCTCTGTCTTTCTCTCTCTCTCTCTCTCTCTCTCTCTCTGTTACCCCCTTCCCTCTCAATTTCTGGCTGTCTCTATCCAATAAATAAAGATGATTTTTAAAAAGAAAGAAAATTGATAATTATGGGGTTTTTTGCCCTTTAATTTATTGTTGTAATTATTACTGATGTTGTTATTGATGTCTTTGTTGTTGGATAGGACAGAGAGAAATAGAGAGAGGAGGGGAAGACAGAGGGGGAGAGAAAGATAGACACCTGCAGACCTACTTCACCACCTGTGATACGACTCCCCTGCAGGTGGGGAGCCGGGGGCTCAAACCAGGATCCTTACACCGGTCCTTGTGCTTTGTGTATAATTATGTTTTTTAACCGGTTGGCTTTTTCAAAATAGAACCAGAAAACAAAAGTCACGTGGAGCTCTATTACATGCCTAAATAAATAAGTGTAATAATTCTACAAAAAAAAATCACTTTCACAGAGAATAACTCAAGAAATTTGGGGTAGTGTCTAGTTACAAAGTGTTGGCATTTCAGGATGAAACAAGTCTTAAAACTGATCACATGGCCTCAGTGCAGTGTGTCCCATTAGACGCCTGCTGTAATAAGACCGTCCCACACCAATTATTTGAGTCATGTGTCTCTTTAGACACTATAGGCTCTGACAGCAGATTTGCACTTATTCCTGTTGGATTTAGGGGAATTGTCGATGAGAATCTAATGAGATGTCACTTCTGTGATTCATTAAGCAAACTCTCAGCTTGAACAGAAACTAAGGATGCCCTATAGCAAGAAACTGACCTATTCAGCTGGATTCTTCACTAATGTGTCATAGCACATTTAATGAAAGTTCTGAGCTGCCACCGAGACATCTCCAAGAGTTTTTCCATCAGATCGTCCTAAGATCACATGGAGAGCTCATTCTTTCTCATTCTCTGGTCATTTCCCACGAGAATAGTCTTTTAGACTATAGAACATCTCTCATCTTTTTATTATTATTATTTATTTATTTATTCCCTTTTTCTGCCTTGTTTTTTTATTGTTGTTGTAGTTATTATTGTTGTTGTTGTTGGATAGAACAGAGAGAAATGGAGAGAGGAGAGGAAGACAGAGAGGGGGAGAGAAAGACAGACACCTGCAGACCTGCTTCACTACCTATGAAGCGACTCCTCTGCAGGTGGGGATCCAGTGGCTTGAACTGGAATCCTTATGCCGGTCCTTGAATTTTGTGTCATGGGCACATAACTCGCCCAACTCCCTCTCTCATTTTTTAAAAACTTTTTTTATTTATTGGATAGAGAGATTGATAAAGATGTGGGAGAGAAGGAGGGAGACACACACAGAGAGAGAGAGAGAGAGAGAGAGAGAGAGAGGCCTGCAGCCCTGTTTCACTGTTCATGAAGCTTCCGCCTTGCAGGTAAGGACCAGGGTCTTGAACTCAGGTCCCTGAGGATTATAACGTGTGTTCTTTTCTGGACATGCCACCACTGAGCCCCTGATATGTTTTTTTCTTTTTAATTTTTTTTATTTCTTTATTGGGGGATTAATGGTTTACAGTCAACAGTAAAATCCAATAGTTTGTCCATGCATGGCATTTCCACATAACAATACAACCCCACTAGGTGCCCCTCTGCCATCCTGTTCCAGGACCTGAATCCTCCCACCCCACCCCAGAGTCCTTTGCTTTGGTGCAATACTCCAACTGCTCTCCTCTTTTTACTGAGTTTTTATCTTTCTCTTTTAATTTTTTTTTTTCTTGAACAGCTCTCCCTCTTTCTAACTCCCTCACCTCTTCATTTCCTCTCTTTCCCTTCTCAATTCTTGCCTGTATTCTAATGATCTCCCCTGAAGCATTAACTGTGCACTTTTTTTTCTTAAAATTTTAACTGCCTTTGCTCTCTTTTTGTCTGTTTTTTCACTTTCTCCATGCATTTTAGTTGTTTTTTTTTATTTTACTTATTTATTTCCTTTTGTTGCCCTTGTTTTATTGTTGTAGTCATTATTGTTGTTGTTATGGATGTCGTCGTTGTTGGATAGGACAGAGAGAAATGGAGAGAGGAGGGGAAGACAGAGAGGGGGAGAGAAAGACAGACACCTGCAGACCTGCTTCTTCCCCGCCTGTGAAGTGACTCCCCTGCAGGTGGGGAGCCAGGGGCTGGAACTGGGATCCTTAGGCCGGTCCTTGCGCTTTGGGCCAAGTGTGCTTAACCCGCTGCGCTACTGTCCGACTCCCACAGTTTACTTTTCTAATTGACATCAAATGTCCTCGCATTGAGTAAAAAATAAATTTTAGTAGGCTTTTTACTGATTCACCATCTTTTTTTTTAAAAAAAAAAGGAAGGAAAGAAAGAAAGAAAGAAAGAAAGAAAGAAAGAAAGAAAGAAAAGAGGGGAAATGCTGTAAACATAAAAATTCCCTGACTTCTTTTTGAAAGAAAAAGAAAGAAATAGTCGGGCTTGCCCAGAAGGGCTCCTCTCACTGTAGCTGAGGTCAGGACATGAGCTGCACAGGGACTGGACTGGGGGTAACTGAGAAGGATGTCATTTTTTTATTTTTAATTTTGCCTCCAAGGTTATCACTGGGACTCAGTGTCGGCACTGTGCATCCACTGCTCCCAGTGGCCTTTTTTTTTTTTCCATTTTATTGGTTAGGACAGAGAAAAGTAGAGAGGTGGGAGAGAGATAGAGAGGGAGAGAGACAGAGGGACACTTGCAGACTTACTTCGCTGCTTATTAAGCATCCCTGTTGGAGGTGGGGAGCTGGGGGCTGAAACTCGGATCCTCGTGCAAGTCCTTGTGCTTAGTACTATGTGCACTGAACTGGTGTTCTGCCTCATAAAGTGTCATTCTAGAGATCAACAGTAAGGCTGTAATTTAAGAAGAGCTTTCAGTAGAAGTCTGACACATGAAGGGTGTCCATGTCCCTTCCTCTGTCTATAACAGTTGCAACCAGCTGCAATCCTGTTCCCCTCCCCCATCTGTTCCTATTCCACACAGGACTAGGCAGCAGTAAACCTGTTTACCATCCTAGTGGGCATGGAAACATCTCTCCTAAAGTCATCTGACACTAAGCCTCAGCTGTACCACAAGACAACAACAGAAACAATCTAGACCCTTTGGCCTTAGAGGAGACACTCAGGAATATAACTTTGATCAGTCAGCCAGGGCTTTAAGTCAAGGAAGCAACACTGAACAGGAAAGATTTTATAATATGTCAAGTTCCTCTAAACCACCCCCTGCACATGCGCGCGCACACACACACACACACACACACCACCACCACCACCACCACCACCACCACCACCACCACCACCACCACCACCACCAAGGCCTTGTCAGTATAAGGAGAGAAATTCACCCGTCCTAAAATAAGCAGTTGACAGCTGTGTGTACAGACAGAGCCTGGGAACAGATGTCAAGAGCAGGTTGCCTGTGGCCTGCAACTTCTGTCTCTTCTTCTGCTTCCTCTCTCCTGCCCCATAGACTGCAGAGACACACTCCCAGAAACTCAAGCTGCCGTGTGGACTTGTGTGTGTGTGTGCATGCATATAACCTTGCTGTTGCTGGGGCTGATGTTTTCAGATAGAGAGACAGAGATAGAGAGAGGATGAAACACCAAACACCAAAGCTCTCATCAATGAACTAGGGTAGGGGGGTCAGGCTTGAACCTGGGCAGCCCCTGTGGTAAAGCAAAGTGTACAACCCAAGTATCTTGTGAGCCCAAGAGTGGTGTGTGTGTGTGTGTGTGTGTGTTTGTGTGTGTGTGTGCCCCATATTCTAGTTACCAAATGTACTTATAAAGCTATTTGATCTTTTTCTTTTTTCTTTCTTTTTTTTTTTTTTTGACTCCAGGGTGATTGCTGGGGCTCAGTGCCTGCACCAAGAATCCACTACTCCTGGAGGCCATTTTCCCCCCTTTTTGTTGCCCTTGTTGTTGTAGCCTTGTTGTGATTATTATTGTTGTTGATGATGTTGTTCGTTGTTGGATAGGACAGAAAGAAATGGAGAGGGGAGGGGAAGGAAGACAGAGAGAGGGAGAGAGAAAGACAGACACCTGCAGACTTGCTTCACCAACTGTGAAGCGACTCTCCTGCAGGTGGGGAGCCAGGGGCTAGAACCAGGATCCTTACGCCGGTTCTTGCGCTTTGTGCCATGTGCGCTTAACCCGAGCGCCACCCCTCCCCCGCCCCCCACTTTTTATCCTTTTGCTTCCAGGGTTATTGCTTGGGCTTGGTGCCTGCACTACAAATCCACTGTGCCTGCAGGACATTTTTTTCCCCTGATTTTTTTTTTTTTTGGATAAGATTGAGACATTATAGGGCACCAAAGTATAAGCCCTGTGGTGAGGGGTAGACATGCAGCTTCCTGGGCTAGTGGGGGGTGGGAGTGGGTAGGAGGGATGGGTCACAGTCTTTTGGTGGTGGGAATGGTGTTTATGTACACTCCAAGAAAAATGTAAACATATAAATCACTAGTTAATTAATACGAGAGGGGGAAAATCAATTGTATGTCTCAAAGTTTTTCAAAACACAAACTGAATCTTTTTAATATATAGGCTGTGTAACTGATATGCAGACTCTCTCAAAAGCCTAGACCAAGTAGATCAGAAGCATCCAATAGCACAGCTATATACAAGATACTGGGTACTGTACAGCAAACCCTAACAAAAGGACTTTTCAGAGTTAACCCAATTTCCAAATAAGGTAATGATGACATTAACTATTGATTGTCTTTTTGAACCCTAAGACAGAAGGAACCTCACATCTCCACTATAGAGCCTCTACTTCCCCCAGTCCTGGAACCCTTGGATAGGACCCACTTTCCCGTATGCCTCTCCCAATCCATATCAAATAATATTGCATCTGCCGACCACAACCTAACCAACACAACGATTGCCACCTCAACATGCTTCACTTCAGACTGTGTCCAGAGACTTCACGTGTGGAATGACAACCCTTCAGCTTCATTGCTCAGGTGAGACCTTTCCTTTCATAGTATACTCTAATTTCATCTCAGGTTGTTCACTTTCTAACAAAGTCCCAAAACCTAGATATACACCAGTTTTTGTGAGAGAGCATATGTTCACACGTATCCGTAAACTACTGCAAAATATATACCTGAAAGCAGAAGTACACTAGAGTTTGCAGTGAGTACCTCCCAAACACTTCCTCTCCACTATTCCAAGCTTTGGGTCCATGATTGCTCAACAATTTGTTTGGCTTCGTATGTTAACTCTCTTTTCAGTCACCGGGTTCCAGAAGCCATCAGGATGCTGACCAGGCTTCCCTGGACTAAAGACCCCACCAATGTGTCCTGGAGCTCTGCTTCCCCAGAGACACACCCTACTAGGGAAAGAGAGAGGCAGACTGGGAGTATGGACTGACCAGTCAACGCCCATGTTCAGCGGGGAAGCAATTACAGAAGCCAGACCTTCTACCTTCTGCAACCCACAATGACCCTGGGTCCATGCTCCCAGAGGGATAGAGAATGGGAAAGCTATCAGGGGAGGGGGTGGGATATGAAGATTGGGTGGTGGGAATTGTGTGGAGTTGTACCCCTCCTACCCTATGGTTTTGTTAATTAATCCTTTCTTAAATAAAATTTTTAAAAAAGATTGAGACATTAAGAAAGATAGACACCTGCAGACCTGCTTCACTACTTGTGAAATGCCCCCCCACACACACACATATAGGTGGAAAGCCGGGGGCTTGAACCGGGATCTTTGCGCAGGTCCTTGTGCTCCATACTTCCTATGTGTGCTTAACTCTCTGCACCACTGCCCAGCCCCCCTTGATCATTTTATACTGGGATAATGAAATCTGTCTCAGTACATTCCTCCTTCCCCTATTTTTCAGTATAAATTTGGGATGATTGGAAAATAAGGGCCAGAGGCCAGCTAAAAACTAACTATTTCAGCTGAATAAATTTAAGAAAAATAAGTTAACCACACACAGCAGCCCTGAAGCTGGCACAGAGATGAAAGTGCTGAATTTATGAAGATGAGGTCTTGAGCTGGATCCCGGGCACTGCATGTGCCAGAGTGATGTCTGATTTTCTGTCCCTCTCTATCAGATAGATAGATAGATAGATAGATAGATAGATAGATAGATAGATAGATAGATAGAGCAAGTTATCCTTGCATGTTTTGTTTGTAATAGAGAAGATTAGAAACATCCTGAATCTCGGGAGCCAGGCAGTTAAGTGCATACTGTACTAAGGACAAGGAAGTGTACCAGGACCTGGGTTTGAACCTCCACTTCACAAGTGGTGAAGCAGGTCTGCACGTGTCTAGCTTTCTACAACCCTTTCTCTCTCCCTCTCCCTTCTCCATGTCTCTCTGTCCAATCTAATAAAAAAAATGGAAAGAAAAGAAAAAGGATAAAATGGCCTCTGTTGGTGGATTCATAGTGCTGGCGCCAAGCTCCAGCCATTGGAGGAGAGAGAAAAAAAGAAGAAAAAGAAAGAATAGAAAAGGAAGAGAAGAGAAGAGAAGAGAAGAGAAGAGAAGAGAAGAGAAGAGAAGAGAAGAGAAGAGAAGAGAAGAGAAACATCCTAATTCATTGACAATGAGAATTGTTAACAAAACCCTTATGTAGTTACCTGTAGAAGCCTGTCTGGATTACTGTTATCCCGTGATGGTGATGTATTGTTAAACCTTGGGGCAAAATTACAAACAGTATAAACCTTATCATCTATTTTCAGAAACACTGCAAGTAAAACAGCCCAAAGACTAGCTATCTCCAAGGGCTGTGCTTATAGACTATCTTTCTTTCTTTTCGTTTTTGCTAGTCAGGCAGCGGAGTCTAGAACTTCAGAAACAATCCTATGAAACAGTCTCCACAGGGGTCGGGTGGTGGTGCATCTGACAGAGTGAACAGGGAACAGGTTACAAGGAGGAAGGACTCTGGTATAAGCCCTTGGTTCCTACTGGCAGAGGGAAAGCTTCACAAGCAGTGAAGCGCTCTCTCTCTCTCTCTCTCTCTCTCTTCTTTCTCTTCCTATCATCCTCTCCCTTGTCAAGTTCTCCCTGTCTTGAAATAAGTAAGAAGTAATGAATTTTTTTTTTAATGACCTAAAGATGAAAGTAATGGAAGTTTTGTTCATTTTCATGAAAACCTTTGTGATTGGCCATTCCAGTCAAGTGGGAAAGTGACCTTGAGTAAGGCCTGGGCTTGTGTTCTGGTGCAACGTGAACAGATCCATTTGATTATCTGGTGTTTGGAGAGGTCTTACAACAGTGAGTCTGGAGAGAGGAGGAGCATGGGAGTTGGCCAGAAGTTGCCCCTGGTGATCAAGGGCTGTTTGTTTTGGCTGTCCTGTGATTGACTGGGTAGGGTTGCCTTCTGTTTGTTCTCATTATTATCAGATAGAACAGTGTTGCAACACCGACTGAACTGGTGGCTGTGAGAAATAAATGGGCCTTCAACAAGAACCTTCTTTTTTTATTTTTATTTATTTATTATTGCATAGAGACAGAGAGAAGTTGAGAGAGGGGAAAGAGATAGAGAGACACTTGCAACCCTGCTTCACCACTCGTGAAATTTCCCCCCTGCAGGTGGGGACCAGGGGCTTGGACCTGGGTCCTCGTGCACTGTAGTGTGTGCGCTTAACCAGGTGCACCACCATCTGGCCCCAAGAGCTTTCTTTTAAGGACAGTCAGGTGCTATACAAGCACTGCCCCAGAGTCCACATTCTTCACTGCCTGCATGTGCAAACTACCCAGAGCTCTTTTGGAATCACTGGAGGCACAACTTACATCTAAGCAAGAAAATAGAATGACCACTTCCGGACACATTTCAGACCAGCGCTTGGGCCTCACATCTCCTGGGGAACATCAACAAGCCCCTTGTGCTACTGACTTGCTTTTGTATGCTGGAGGGCAACTAGACACTTGATTTCTTCTGAATAAAGCAGCACAAGGTCAGATAAGTTCTGAGTCAGACTCAGAGAGTACTGACACAGCCCAGCAGACTCCCTGAGTTCGGAGCAGGGATTTGCAGCACAGCACAGCGGGAATAGCCAATCACTCAGGGCCATGTGGTGATATATCCAGGCCAGGGCCACTTTCACCAACAGGTGCCCCTTCCGTCATTAAAAATAATAAGAAGTTAAGAGTTGGGGCTGCCCATGTGTCCTGGCCCCTCAAACCTCATCTCCCCAGAGCCCTACCCCGATAAGGAAAGGCACAAACAAAGTGGGGGTGTGAAGCCACCTTGTCGACACCGGTGTCCAGCATAGAAGCAATTACAGAAGCCAGAACTCCCACCTTCTGTACCCCATAAAGAATTCTGGTCCATACTCCAGTGGGAGAGAAATGACAGGCAGAAGATGACCAGAGGGCTCTGAACTCCAACTGCATCAGAAATCAGGGAGAGAGAAGAGGAAAACGGAGGGACATTTGGATGTAATAATAGGTGTAGGTGTGACTTGGAAGGGAAGAGAAGGTGGGATGGGTAACAGGAAAGAAGAGGGGCATATGCATACAGATATTAACAGATAGTTGTAGAAATAAGAATTAACTTAAGAGGACAGTTGTAGCTTCCCATGGAGGGGTTGGAGATTTAGAACTCTGGTGGTAGGAACATTGGAGAATTGTAACCCTATTATCTTGTAATTTTGTAAATCAATAGTAAATCACTACTAAAAAAAGAAAGAGTTTGGACCTCTACCAGTGTCCCTTCACTAGTCTCTACTTTGTTTCTTACTCCCTTCAGACTTTGGGAGAATACCATCCAGCTTTTATTTATTTACTTTATAAAAAGGAAACATTGACAAAACCATAGGATAAGAGGGGTACAACTCACAATCCCCACCACCAGATCTCCATATTCTATCCCCTCCCCTGATAGCTTTTCTATTCTTTATCCCTCTGGGAATATGGACAAATCGATGGGGTTTACAGTCAACAGTATTTATACCCCTTTCCCATATTAGGGAGCTACTCTCTTCCCTGATCCAGCTTTCTGGTCCTTTTTCAAGCCATGAAATCATCTCCCCAGACAATAACTTGGATCCACGTGCATGTCAAATTTCAGGCTCAGGGGGAAAAAAAAAAAACTAGTATAGTCATGGGACCTTTGGAATATAACTAAAATAGGCCTACTAGCTATTTATAAAATGGAGACCCCCCCCCCCCAACTCTTCATCTGTACTACTCCAGCCTTTAGGCTCATAATTAGTCAACAACTTGTTTGGCTTTATATGTTAACTCTCTTTTCAGCCACCAGCTTCCAGATGCTAACATAACGCCAACCAGATTTCCCTGGACAGACAACCCCACCAATGTGTCCTGAAGCCCCGCTTCCCCAGCGCCCTGCCCCACTAGGGAAAGAGAGAGGCAGACTGGGAGTATGGATCCACCTGCCAATGTCCATGTTTAGCGGGGAAGCAATTCCATAATCCAGACTTTCCACTTTCTGCACCCCACCCAGCTATTTTTAAGGGCCACTCAGTAGAAGGTGCACCATCAGCAGCCTGCTGTACCTGACAAACAAGTCGGTCCGTGCATCACCTGGAAATGTGGCCCTGGGGCTCTACCCTGGACTTGATGAACCAGAAACTAAACTAAACTGCATTTAGACGAACCCTTCAGGTGATTCCAAATGACACTGAAATTTGTAGACCGGTAGGATTTTACTCCAAGAAGCTAAACATTCTTGGTGTGGCCACCAGATTTTACTGTCAGCATAAGCAGCAACCTTCACAGCCACAGGTCTGGGTTTTAGAGGTCAGAATGAATTGGCATCCCTTTGAATAATTTTCATATCTGACTTCACCACATTGATGCTTAAAGCCTTGCAAAGCAACAGCATACAATGGACTTAACCCCTCAGATATTTGTTTGTTTGTCTATTTTTTCTTTATCTTTTTGCCTCCAGAATTATTGCTGGAGCTTTGGACTTGGTGCCAGCACTATGAATCCACTGATCCTGGCAGCCATATCTTCCATTTTATTGGACAGGACAGAGATAAATTGATAGAGATAGGGGAGATATATATGCATATATATATATATATATATAGAGAGAGAGAGAGAGAGAGAGGGAGAGAAAGAGAGAGAGAGAGAAAGAGATAAAGAGAGACACTTGCAGTCCTGCTTCAAAGCTTTGGAAGTGACCTCCTCCCTGTAGGTGGGGAACTGGGGGCTCAAACCTGGACCCTTGTATTGGTCCTTGTACTTAGTACTATGTGTGTTTAACCAAGTGTCCCCACACTCAGACATTAAATAGTTTCATTCTAGTGAGTTTTTTATTGAGAGAGAATAAGTCATATTTTTTTCCTACTTGCAGTCTACATAGACCTACATAATGTGATGTGTGTGTGTGTTTAAAGAATCCATGCACTACGCAAAGCTAGTCAATAAAAACCACCGGCTTAATGAAGTCAGGACATGTTGTTTGTCAGTTGTAGATAAAAAATAAAAAAAGATCAACAACTTGTTTGGCTTCGTATGTTAACTCTCTTTTCAGTCACCAGTTTCCAGATGTCATCATGATGCTGGCCAGGCTTCCCTGGACTGAAGACCCCACCAATATGTCCTGGAGCTCCGCTTCCCCAGAGACCCACCCTACTAGGGAAAGAGTGAGGCAGACTGGGAGTATGGACTGACTAGTCAAGACCCATGTTCAGCGGGGAAGCAATTACAGAAGCCAGACCTTCTACCTTCTGCAACCCACAATGACCCTGGGTCCATGCTCCCAGAGGGATAGAGAATGGGAAAGCTATCAGGGGAGGGGGTGGAATATGGAGAATGGGTGGTGGGAATTGTGTGGAATTGTACCCCTCCTACCCTATGGTTTTGTTAATTAATATTTTCTAAAATAAAAAAAAGAAAATTGCCCAGAAAAGGAAAAAGAGAGAAAGCTAAAAAAAATAAAAAATAAAAAAGAGAGGAACTTGGTAAAGGCATTCATGCTGTTCCCCAACCCCTTCTTAAATGGTTGCTAATTGTGCAAACACACCAAGACACAGGGCAGTTTACTTTGAAAGATATCTAAAGTTTGCTTGTGAAAGCAAACGCCAGAATTGCAGCTTGGGAACCATCCTGAACTGCCAGCAAGCTATTTGAAAAGTAACAGAAAGAGGTTACAGTGGCTGTGGAGAAATGTAGCCCATGACTCACGTGGTGAACTAGCACAGCTAGAGGACACTGCGGAAGAGTGTCAGTGTGTGCAGTCGGTATCCATTTGCAACTTGGTTCATTTTCCAGTGCGGTTTGATGCATTTACAGTTTCTCTCGTGTGAAATCATATTCAAGCAGATGAAAAACTTTGCATCCTGCTCAAACTCTTCCCTGATGGAACCAATTCATATCCTCAAGCAAACATTAGAACTGAGCTGATTCTGTGTGTATGTCCACATGGATAATGTTATAGCTCTCGACATAAACTGTGTAATAAACACCATTGCTCTTGTGTTTGAAAGTATTTCTCTGAGTTCAACACCATTGGTTTAAAATTCTTTAAAAATGATTTTATTTCATTAAAGAGATCAAAGCATGGGCTGGGTGTTGGCACACTTGGTTGAGAGCACATGTTACAGTGCACAAGGACCCTGGTTCAAGCCCCTGGTCCCCACCTGCAGGGGGAAAGCTTTATGAGTGGTGAAGCAGGGCTGCAGGTGTCTCTCTGTTTCTCTTCCTCTCTCCCTCTCTCTCTCTCTCTCTCTCTCTCTCACTCTCCCTTTGGTCTCAATATCTAGCTGTCTCTATTCAACGAATAAAGACAGTAATTTTTTTTATGTGTGTGTGTGAGAGAGAGAGACCACAGCACCATTCGATCACATGTTGTGTCAGTGTTAGAACCCAGTGCCTTAGGCATGCAAGGGCACTGTGTAACAGAATGGCCTCACTGACCACAGCATTACTGTTTTATATCCAACATGAAACATAAATGAAGAAGTTAAAAGTCAGTGTCTATGTGTGTTTCTGCTAATCTACAACACATCCTATTAGGAGTACTAGTGTGTTACCCCAATAAGAGCCTACCAAAATAATCTGTATGTCAATTCAAAAGATATTTTACTAGTGATTTAATAATGATAAAGAAGATTGTAAAATAACAGGGGTACAATTCCACACAGTTACCATCAGCAGAGTTCCATGTTCCACCCCCTCCATTGGAAGCTTCCCCATTCTTTATCCCCCTGGGAACATGGACCCAAAATTCTTTATGGGGTGCAGAATGGGAAGGGTCTGGCTTCTGTAATAGCTTCTCTGCTGGACATGGGCATTGGCAGATGGATCCATACCCCCAGCCTGTTTCTATCTGGCCCTAATAGTGTAGGGCTCCAGAGAATGCAAAATATTTTAATTATGAGTTGATCAATATCTGCACTTGGGAGTTGGGCAATAGTGCAGCCGGTTAAGCACATGTGGCGCAAAGCACAAGGACCAGCAAAGAATCCTAGCTCGAGCCCCCGGCTCCCCGCCTGCAGGGGAGTCACTTCACAGGCGGTGAAGCAGGTCTGCAGGTGTCTGTCTTTCTCTCCCTCCTCTGTCTTCCCCTCCTCTCTCCATTTCTCTCTGTCCTATCCAACAACGACGACAACAACAATAACTACAACAATAAAACAACAAGGGCAACACAAGGGAATAAATAAATATTTAAAAAAATATCTGCACTTATGCATTCTAAGAAGTAACTAACAACTACACCAGCATTTGTCATAAATTTATATACTAGAAAGAGTTGAGTAGGAAATCACATTTTTATTTATGTTTTAAAATTGAGAGATAAGCTTTATCTTAAATTCACAAATTTGCACAGATCCTGAGGTTCTTAATCACTGCCCCAACGATTGTCTTAAGAAATTGAATATACTGGGAGCCGGGCTGTAGCGCAGCGGGTTAAGCGCAGGTGGCGCTGAGCGCAAGGACTGGCATAAGGATCCCGGTTCAAGCCCCCGGCTCCCCACCTGCAGGGGAGTCGCTTCACAGGTGGTGAAGCAGATCTGCAGGTGTCTGTCTTTCTCTCCTCCTCTCTGTCTTCCCCTCCTCTCTCCATTTCTCTCTGTCCTATCCAACAACGACGACTACAACAACAATAAAAAGACAACAAGGGCAAAAAAAGGGAAGATAAATAAATAAAATTACAAAAAAAAAAAAAGAAATTGAATATACTGACCCAGGAGGGGAGGCAGTGGAATTACATTAATAGCATAGCAACACCATTCTTAGGAATTTACCCAAAGGACCTCAAACACTGATTCAAAAGGTCGTATATACTCCTGTGTTCATAGCTGCACTGTTCACAACAGCTGAAGATTAGAAGCAGTCCCAATCCCCACTGACAGACAACTGGCTAAAGAAATCAGACTACTCCGGGAGTCAGGCAGTAACGCAGTCGGTTAAGTGCATGTGGTGTGAAGCACCCGGAGCAGTTTAAGGATCCCGGTTCGAGCCTCAGCTCCCCACATGCAAGGGAGTCTCTTCACAGGCAGTGAAGCAGGTCTGTAGGTGTCTGTCTTTCTCTTCCCCTCTCTGTCTTCCTCTCCTCTCTCCATTTCTCTCTGTCCTATTCAACAATGACAACAACAAGAGTAACTACAACAATAAAACAAGAGCAACAAAAGGGAGTAAATAAACATTTAAAAAATAAATAAATCAGACTCCATGCAACAGTACCCTAAAAAAAAAAGAAAGAAAGAAAATAAATCAGATTCCATGCAATAGTGCCCTGCAAAAAGAAAATGTTATGTCACCTTTGCTGCTGCTTCACCACTTGTGAAGCCTGCTCCCTGAAGGTGGGGACTAGGATCTTGAACCCAGTTCCTTCTGCATTAACATGTGCACTCAACCAGGTGTGCCACCACCCAGCCCCTGATTTTTTTTGTAGACACTCCTGTATTCTTTGATGTCAAGAATGCACCCAAATTCACTCATCTCACTGTTATATAATTATTTCCCAAAGCTACTCCCAAGCTACTCATTACCCATGAAACTTAAGCGCTGTTCCAACTACTCTCAGGTGATTAGTAATTTTAGTGGGATAGAGGGAGGGAGTGCCAAGGTTTGGGGAAAGTTGTGCAATAATTGAAGAAAAGGAATCTCAGAGGCTGTGCGGCCATGAGCCCAGTTAAGCTTGCACACACATTACCATGTGTAAGGATGTGGGTTTGAGTCCCTGCTCCCCACATGCAGGGGAACACTTCATGTCAGTGAATCACATTTGCAGGTCTCTCCTTCTCTCTCTTTCTCTCTCTTTCTCTCTCTCTGTCTCTTTCTCCCTCTCAATCTCCCCTTTCCCTGTCAATTTCTATCTGCCCTATCCAATAAAAATAGAAATAAAACAAGTAAATTAAAAGGGAAAAATGGCTGCTAGGAGTAGTGAGCACTGAGCCTCACCAATAACCCTGTTGGAAATTAAAAATATATATAAAAGTAAAGTAAAAAGGGTGAGGGTAGATAGCATAATGGTTATGGAAAGAGACTCTCATGCCTGAGGCTCCAAAGTCCCAGGTTCAGTCCCCCGCACCACCATAAGCCAGAGATGAACAGCGCTCTGCTTAAAAAATAAATAAATAAATAATAAAATAGGGGGTCAGGCGGTATCGCAGTGGGTTAAGTGCACATGGCACAAAGCATAAGTACTAACATAAGGATCCTGGTTCGAGCCCTCAGCTCCCCACCTACTGGGAGTCGCTTCACAGGTGGTGAAGCAGGTCTACAGGTGTCTATCTTTCTTTCCCCCTCTCTGTCTTCCCCTCCTCTCTCCATTTCTCTCTGTCCTATCCAACAACAATGACATCAATAACAACGATAATAATAACCACAACAATGGTAAAACAACCAGAGTAACAAAAAGGGAAAAAAAATGGCCTCCAGGAGCAGTGGATTTGCGGTGCAGGCACTGAGCCCCAGCAATAACCCTGGAGGTAAAATAAAATAAAATAAAATAAAATAAAATAAAATAAAATAAAATGAATTCTGTTCTACCAGTTATATGAAGTCTTGAGATCTAGATATTCAAATTTTTCTAAATCTATCAGTTAAAATATTCTGCTTGAAGAAATATCCTGGTAACATGCTATACAATATGTAGATGATTCTAACTTGTGGAGAAGAATATCGAATATAAATAAGACAGTATTTCCAACACCTTCTTAGGAATAGGATAAGATAATATATATGTGTGTGTGTGTGTATAACTATATGTATGTATCTGTATACTATACATCCCACTCATAAACAGAAGTTGAGAAAGAATAACAGAAAAGGCAACTCAAACCAGGATCCGTATGCTGGTCCTTGGCTTTGCACCCTGTGCACTTAACCCACTGTGCTATCGCCCACCCCCCCCCAGGTCATCTTTTTAACAACAGTGTCCTCTACCTATAGATATAGTTCAGAGAGATAGTAGTTCCCTGTAATCTGATGGCCAGCCTTGGTTTTAATCTGCTAGTGGAAATAGTACTTTCTGATAGGCTATTGATTAGATTTATATACAGCTGTCTAAGTCTGTATTTCCCACTGAAGGCTAGGTGCTGACGTTTACTAGCAAGTCAAGTTCAACTGGAAAATAATAAACCTCTGGAATAAAGAGTCTGCACCTCCCACCACACATTTGCTCTTAGAATATGATTCAACATGTTTTACTGCACTCAGATTACAAGGATTTCTTTTTTCATTCTGTTTACTGCAAGTAAGTGCTTGCTCTACTTCTGTGCTTATAGTTCCACACTACATGATCAGGACAAAAAGCCAAATATTTTCTTAAGAAATCAATTGCTCATTCTGTCCAAAACTCAAGTGTCTGTTGGGTAGTTCTTCTTACAAACTGGCAGTGATTTTTTTTTTTTTTAAATTTCTGAAAGAGTTGAATCGCCACGTGTTTTGACATGGTATAGACACCCCTCCAGTCAATTTCAGGCCAAATGTTATAAGAAACCTGAAGCACAGACACATGGTTTAAAGATTTCTAAACTACCACATTTTTATAGTGTGAATGATGGATTGAAAGTTGTAGGAATTCCAGAAAAACGAGAACCATCTCCATGAGAGCAATATGTGATTTGAATATTTATGAGGTAACTGGCAATTCCACAGTCTGTTTGCGTTAGCTGATGTAATTAGATATAAAATAACAAAAATAGAGAACTGCGCACAAGAATGAAAGAGAAAAATACTGAGGGGAAAATAGAAGTGGGCTACATGAAATTTCAATGCTGTTTGTTTATGCTTCCATAATATCTTCATCAAGATGAGTGCCATAATTTATATACTTTCCTCATATTTGGGAGCTACTCTCGGCCCTAATCCAGCTTCCTAGTTCTGTTCTCACCTCTGACACCATCTTCCCAGACAATATTTTTAGTCTGCCTGCATGTTAGCTATCAAGCTCAGGAAAAAAATTAGACTGAAGTCACGAGAATAGACTTGGAATAGACTTCCGAGCATCTTCCCAGCCCAAAGGACCCCTAATTTCATCGCTCTATTCCTACCTTTGGGTTCCTGTTTATTGAACATTTTGTTCTACTTTATAGCTTACTGACTTTCAGCCACAAAATTGCAGATGTTACCATGATTCCATCCTGACTTCCCTGGGCCAATGACCTCACCAGTGTGTCCTTAAGTCTCACCTCTGAAGAGCCCTACCCCACTAGGGAAAGACAGAAACAGGCTCGAGGTATGGGTTCACCTGTCAATATCCATGTCCAACGGAGAAGCAATTATATAAGCCAGACCTCCCATTTTCTGCACCCCATAAAGAACTCTGGCCCGTACTCCCAGAGGGATAAAGAATAGAGACGATTCCAGTGGTGTAGATGGGACACCAAAGTCTGGTTGACAGGAGATGTATGGACTTATACGCCTGTTATCTTATAATCTTGGCAATCATTATTAAACCACTAATAAAATTTACTTTTAAAAAAGATGAGTATCACAGCATATTCAGAGTACTCTTGTGTGGTACTCACAGTCTGCCTATTCAGAAGTCTAATGCTAATCTTGAAGACCCATAAGGGAAATCTGACCATCGCTCTGAAAAGCAACACAGTTAGCCTGGCTTCTGTCTGTCAGAGAGCATTAGATACTGTGTGGCCATTTTGTAACTAATGGGGATATTCACACTGCAGTAGAGCAGACCTAGACCTGGCTGCTTCCCCTATAAATCCTATGTAGCACACTGTTCTGTGAGGAGTGGGGAAGGAATCCCAATCTGTCTCTATTAGTGATTTAATAATAAGACCGTTGGATAAGAGAGTTACAACTCCACACAATTCCCACCACCAGAGTTCTGTATCCCATCCCCTCCACTGGAAGCTCCCTATTTATCCTTCTAGGAGCATGGACCCAGGATCATTATGGGGTGCAGAAAGTGGAAGGTTTGGCTTCTGTAATTGCTTCTCTGCTGGACATGGGCCTTAACAGGTCAATCCATACTCACAGCCTGTTTCTGTCTTTCCCTTGTGGGGCAGGGCTCTGGAGCTGTAGGGTTCCAGGACATATTGGTGAGGCCGTCTGCCTAGAGAAGTCAGGTTGGCGTCATGGTAGCATCTGCAACTTGGTGGCTGAAAAGCAGTAAAATATAAAGCAGGAAAATTTGTTTAACAATCAGGAACCTAAAGGTAAGAATAGAACAGGTGAGATTTGGGGTCTTCATGTTAGAAGAAGCTAGGAAGTCTATGTTAGGTTTGTTCCAAGGGGACCATGACTTTACTAATTTTCAGGTGGGCTGAAAGCATCCTCTGGGAAGATGGTGTCAGGGAATTCCATTCTCTTAAATGCCTCCCATATGTCAAGTACTATGCCATTTAGGTCTCGATGGCATTTTATCTAAGGACATGCCCCATCTTTATGGAATATGTTTACTGTACTCATTTTATAGATGAAGAAACCAAGAATCAAACTGAATATATGATAATTATTCTTGAGATGAAAGCTGAATTTAAGAAAGTAAATTATAGGAGCCAGGCGGTGGTGCATCTGGTTAAGCACACACTACAGTGTGCAAGGACCCAGGTTCAAGCCCCTGGTCCCCATTTGCAGGGGGAAAGCTTCACAAGTGGTGAAGGAGGGCTACAGGTATCTCTCTGTCTCTCTCCATCTCTATCTCCCCTACCCCTCAATTTCTTCTCTCTGTCTCTATCCAATAATAAATAAATAAATAAAAATTTAAAAGAAGAAAAGAAAGTAAATTATGGGGCCAGGCAGTGGTGCACCTAGTTAAGAGTGATATATTACTGTCGAATGTAAAACATTAATTCCCCAATAAAGAAATTTTAAAAATAAATAAAATAAAGCCTTAACAAACTTCTTTCTTTGCTTCTTTGTTGCCACTACTGTATTCAAGCTCTGGCAGAAAATGGAAAGAGATGTTACAAACAAAAGGGGGTTCTGGGCAGTGGTGGTGCTCTCTATTCTGCCCACATAATCACCATGCACAAGGATCTGAGTTCAAGGCCGCACTCCCCACCTGCAGGGAAGATGATTCGTGAGCGGTGAAGCGGGTCTGCAGGTGTCTATCTTTCTCTTTCTCTCCCTATCTCCCCTTCCCTCTCAATTTCTTTCTTTCCTGTCAAATAAAAAATAGATTAGAAAGGAAAAAAGAATCACACACAAAAAAACCAGCAAACTTATTAACCATGTCATCCAGTAATGAAATGAATAATAATTCTTTATTTTTACAGTATCAATTCTTCTTTGAGGTTGTGCTAAAGTAGTTGCTAGCTGCACAGTTGTTATGCACTTTCAAAATTCCTTTTTTTTATTTAAAAATTTTATTTTGTATATATCAACACCATTCCCACCACCCAAGGTCTGTGTACACCCTTACCTCTACCCCCTACAGTGGAGCTTAAAATCTACCCTCCCCCCACACCTCACAAGGTGTTTGTTTGTTTGTTTGTTTTTTACTTTGGCTCAATGCCCCAAACTCAGTTAAATTCTTTTTTGCATTTCCCTTTCTGTTCTTTTTTCTCAACTTTTGTTTATGTGTGAGTGGAATCATCCCATACAAAGTTCTTAAAATTTGCTCCACAGCGAGGCAATCTTCTCCTCACGTCTCCTTCTCAATCATGGGTAGAGTTGAAAAGCAGCTGTAGGTAGAACTGGGCCTGAGAAACATTTCTCTCTCTTTTTTTTTAAATAATTTATTTCTTTATTGGGGAATTAATGCTTTACATTCAACAGTAAATACAATAGTTTGTACATGCATAACATTCCCCAGATTCCCATTTAACAATACAACCCCCACTATTTCACTCATCATTTTTCATGGACCTGTATTCTCCCCACCCACCCACCCACCCACCCCAGAGTCTTTTACTTTGGTGTAATACTCCAATTCCATTTCAGGTTCGACTTGTGTTTTCTCTCTTTACACCCAACTGTACATACAGATTCATTGCATCTGATTCAACTGATGTGTCTGTCCCTAGCACCTAACCAAGATGCTGGCAGATGGTGGGCAGTCAATGAATATCTGTTGAATTGATTATGGGCAACGTTCTCTGTTGTTTGCATTTTTTTTTTCCTTATTTATTTAAGGGACACAGTGGAGCACAGTGATTAAGAATCTTGGCAAGGAGTCAGTGCTTAAGAAAAAGGCAAGTGGGGATCAATGCACTTCTGAAACCTCTGCTCATTACTTAAGGCACTTTGGACAGACTATCCTATGCATGCCTGCTGATTCATCTTAAGGAAATTTGGGGGAGTCTGGTGGTAGCGCAGCAGGTTAAGCGCAGGTGGCTCAAAGCGCAAGGACTGGAGTAAGGATCCCGGTTCAAGCCCCGGGCTCCCCACCTGCAAGGGAGTTGCTTCACAGGTGGTGAAGCAGGTCTGCAGGTGTTTATCTTTCTCTCCCTCTCTCTGTCTTTCCCTCCTCTCTCCATTTCTCTCTGTCCTATCTGACAACGACGACATCAACGACAATAACAACAATAATAACTACAACAACAATGAAAAACAAGGGCAACAAAATGGAAAATAAATATAAAAAAAAGAATAAAAGAAAATTTGGGATGCATCTTGGATGGAGCTTGAAGATATCTATATCTATCTATATCTATATATCATGTTAAGTGAGATAAGTCAGAAACAAAAGGATGAATATGGGATGATCTCACTCGTAGACAGAAGTTGAAAAAAAAGATCAGAAGGGAAATCTTTAAGCAGAATTTGGACTGGAGTTGATATATTGCACCAAAGTAAAAGACTCTGGGTTGGGTGAGGGGAGGGTTCAGATCCTGGAACATGATGGCAGAGGAGAACCTAGTGGGGGTTGTATTTTTATGTGGAAATGTTATACATGTACAAACTGTTGTGTTTTACAATTGACTGTAAACCACTAAACACCCAATAAATAATAATAATAATAAAAATAACAGAACATTTGGAATGAATGAATAACTTTTACTTAAGGATTTTGCATAAGATCTCTCTGCAGTGCTTAGTGCTAAGCAGACAGTAGATGTTTAATAGATGTTAGCTGTCATTTAGACCCTTTGGGGTTCCCACTCTATTAGACCTTGGTTTGTGGTAGATGATTTCATCTCCTAATTGCTCCCTGTGGAGACTGTCTTTTTAATGCTTCATAGAGAAGCTCATCTTTGAAAA